>NC_137061.1:18334135-18436768 GCF_032717465.1 Coenobita brevimanus | reverse complement strand
TCCCCGTTATATATCGTGGAAACTGTGAACCCCAGCCGCTCACTTTGGTTACTTGGCGCCAGCACTGGTCACAATTGATGCCATGACCACAAGCGGGAAGCATATTTCCGTTCTGTATGGGTATTCGTCTCAGTACCACAGCCAGCCACCTCAGCCAAGCATTTGCCCCACTGGAATGTGTAAATGGTAATTTAGCCTGGGAAACACACTGAGCATATTTTCGTGAAAAACCTATGGTTAGTTTGGAAATGACGGGGCGAGCGTTGTTCCTGGCTGAGGGTTCCTGGTGATGAGATGATTACCCATAAGAAAGGAAATATGCAAGCGGGAAAGGCATCGAGCCCCACTTAACAGACAAGGAGGCAAGAAGTTTAATCCTATAAAATAGAATTCTATTCCCATGTACGAACTTTTTAAAAAAGTTATCTTTTAATTTTGAAGTGTGAACTAAACTATTACACTGACATTTATATAAGAAAAAGTGCTTAGAATTACAAGCTCAGTAATGAGCTAATAATTTTCAGTGGCCGTCAGTTGGGTGTAATTCCGAAAGTTAACCCCAGACTAAACATACAAGTGGTAGGCCTTTGGCTGGATTGTACTGCCTTACTACAGTACTGCACAATCCATCACCCCTGGGGGTTCGCGTAAGGAATTATCATCAATCTGAGGGTTTTGTTTGGCCAGGGATGGGCCTCTTCCTCAGTCTCCAATTCCTTACAACCCAATTCCTTGTCCAAGAACTTCAAACAACAAAAGCAAGAGCAAAAAATACTCCAAAACGTATACGATAAAATGAAGAATAATTTCCTGTCAGAAACTAAGGTGAGACAGAAAACAATTCAAATCAAAACCAACCGCTCAGGGATAGTGATCATAAAAGAGGTGGTCATTTTTGCCATAGGTAACGGTCAGGAATGGGTTACCTGTTACCACCACCGGTTCTACTTGCCTTAAAGCCGCGCCTCCCTCAGTTTCCTTCTCAATAACACACCTTTCCGTGCCGGCCATCTGCTCCACAGCTTCCCAAAACTGCTTTTCTGCCTGCCTCATTCTGATCTCGTAGCACACTGTCAGGCGTTCCACATCCCGCTGCCAACGATATACGGACCAGAACACCAAAATACAAACACCATACTGAACAAAAGACCACACAAACACCCAACCCACATACGTTACCTTAACATTCCATAGCGTGCCAAAATCACCCACTTCATTCTGGTGGGGAAGCAACACTTCAACATAAAAAAGGGAGCTTGTGGCCCACTGCAAGGCAAAATACGGAAGGATTTTCAGCAACACACCAACTACCATCACCGGCAACAGATAAAGTACATTCCAAAAACACTTCATCACACATCCCAACAATACAATCAATATTTCAATGATAAAGTAACACCAAATTTCCATCCTGAGTCTAGGCAGGACAGGTCCACCCAGCCAATCCTGTTTGTGAAGTTCAGGCGGGGATCCAATCACTTCATCGGGATTACTGGCAAGAATATTAAACTCCAGGATAAAAACACAAACAACATTACACACAAACACTGACAAATAGACTAGTTCAATTACCCATTGCCAAAAGGGTTTGGGAATCCAACATTTTCCAACAGAAAACCGCTCTTCACCGCGGTCACCACCGCCTTTTTCCACGTCGGAGGAAGACATTTTGATGTCTCGAAAAATCCGATAAAACTACACCTTAGCGGTTAATAACACAATGATAAATGTATACGACTTAGCACTTTTACAACGCTAAGGAGAGTGACTCGCTCACGCTGGTGCTCACCTTTTATAGCCCCGAGACGCCGGAAGTGGATATTATGAATACTTCGAGCTGCGAATATTTCGTTATTTTCCTTCCATAATTACCCCAGTGCCATTCAGACCCTTTTTACTTATTTAAAAAAAAAAAAAAAAAAAAAAAAAAACATTCGTAATATCTGTAAATAAGACTTAATATCCGATTTTAAGAAACGTCAAATAAACTTTTCGAGATTGTCTTTTCGGTCGTAGAAACTTAAATTCAAATCTGCGTTCGTACAGCACTTTTGAATGCACCACAGTAAATGCAAAATAAACTAGCCATATTATAATATTTTAATTAACTGTTCTGATAAGTCTCTTCAAATACTGGGATAAATAACTGTTTACACAATGAGTTATCCAACCTCCTTGGTTGACACGAAAAAATATCATGCATAGTTATGACACCTACCACAATACTAACCTACTGGCCTGTGACTCCATATCTTTTCCATAGCACCTCTTCGTGACTAGCACCATAGTCTATGTTAGTGCTAATCTCTTATTACAGCACAACACTGAAGATGGTTAGATGGCAATTTTACGCCAAGTTAAAGTAAACAGAGTTTAGTATCGTCACTATTTACTTTCCTCTAACTTCTCCTAAAGGCCTTACTTTGATCAGCTGGATTGGTGATAATTACAGTATAAGGGAAAAACATTCAAGCACCAGATTCTGTGGCTACTAATGGTGCTTTTAATAACAAAATCAAACAATTTATGGATGCTGTGAACTCTCTTCAGCTACAATTAGGGTGAGGTGGGGGTCAACCCTACTATTAGTGGCAAAATATTACACCAAACATTCAGATAAAGGTTTTATTATATGTAAATATCTAAAGAAGCTTCATTATCACTTCTTTTGAAAAGGGATAAGTTGACATAGTGTTTTTTCAAAAAAGTAGCCATGTGTATAGATAGTGGGGGTGAAGCCTACATCCTATTTGACAACACTTTAATGTGTTACCAAAGTAAATCTAAGTTTATATATGAAGTAGGCAATGTAAGAATTCAGAGCAGAGACATTTATCTACACCATGACTTTCATATTGCCTTACAAGCAACACAAAAATTTAATATTCAATTATTTATTGTTTAACCTGGCTGAAAACTGCTAAATTCTTGTAAATGTAAAGGACATATGCTGTCCCAGTACCGGGTATAAAAATGTTGGCCACACGCTACAGAAATATATATGCCATGAATGAAGAAAAACAGGCCAGGTTAAGACGTAGGACTTATTTTAAAAAGATATATGCTACAACACTACATAAATCAAGGTGAAGGTACACACTGCACTCTTTAATCTACCTCGGGTGTTATGCCAGCATGTTAACCTGTAGTTACAAGTCTACTTCATATTGTACTGAATTAGAGCCACATTATATTTGTCTGGCAAGCCTCTGTTTTACCTCCCCGCCAACCCAAATTTACAAACAAGGCACCTTGACAAATCTGTGAAAGACATATTACATGAGTCCATCATATACAGATGTTTTTACTAATATTTTGTAACCTGTGGGAGTGGACCGTACAGACATGAACTGGTAGTAGACGCCCTGCAAATACCGGTAAAAATATAATGACAATTTTTACCGGGCTATAAGCCAAACAATTCAATCTGTAAGGCTCAAATGCATCCACCAATTAAAATTATATACCTGCAACACCTACAACAGAACCAAACCGTATTTCAAAATCATGCTGCACCAAACACATGTACATAATTTTATGCTGGACTGCTACCAATAATCCAGGTACCTTCTATATTTTATAGGTACTAATTTTGTATGATACGCCCACTACCTACGCCATATTATAAATTCGTCACACAGGCCACGGCTTTGGATGGTCACAAATTTCTTCAAATTCCATAGAAGACAGACTCTAGTTACGATAGAATGCCCTACCATCAGAATCTACCAGTGTTCATAGTCGATATATGCTATACCAGCAGTGCTAAATATTATACCAGACACCCCAAAAAACTGAAATACTCACCTCCCACATCCACCTTTCCAGATGTAAACATGGCGCCACCAGGCGGCCCAGCTGTCGTGCCGCGTTTTCTTCTTTTTAAGCGGTTGCTATTCTGGGAGGTGGTAGGTGGGGGTAACCATCATCCACTCACTTGATGTAGTGCTGCCTACTTCTTCCTTCGCCCTTATCACTCTTTTCCTGCCCTCTTTTCCTATTTCTCCCATCTGTCCTGTCACATTTTATTACTTCAGGTGGCTTTACACTGACAAGTCAAATGGTTTCCTGTAAGCCAGGAAATCATTTACATTGTTGGGTGGAAATAATTTAAGGATAACAAAGGTGTCTTGGAGACCAAACATCAAAGGAGTCCTACACCAGGGAGATGACACAGGAAGATGTGACTCGGCCAGTTACTTACATGGGCAATGAGAGAGACGGACAAGGAAGGCATGGAGAACCTACACCTGGCGTCCATTTCCCCAGCAGACAGTCTAGGGAAAATGACGCCGACGGCAAAACACAAACCCGAGTGAAAGCAGCAAAACTAACATCTCTATGGGCAAGATGCAAGAAAAACATGGTAAAAACACATGGAAAACAATCAGAAAATATAAATAACAAACTACAAAGGAAAAGAACTAACTGAAGGGGAGACCAACAAAAATGAGGCAGCATATTACATGGCCTACATCAGCTTGTAAATGGAAGAGACAGGAAAAAAAGGAACTCAGCTGAAAGGATGATAAAAGAAAACTATGAAATGTGACGCATGTCCTAACAAGAAAAAGCTAAGAACCTCCCCCCCCTAAAAAAAAAGGCAGTAGGACTAGATGCCAACACAACATATAAATGAACAATGCTATGCACCTACAGTTTATGGCTGTGTTGGAATGAACAAGACCATCCCACAGGAAGTTAATGGCAAGGAAGTGTATGCCTTGCCAATGACTTTATACTGACAATTCTCTTCCCTGCTGAGCGATGTAAAGAAGTTTACCACATTCTAGGTTGTGCTCAGGTATACAGCACCACACCCTTTGTGCCAATAAAGAGGGTTTTATTCTAAAGCCTGCCAGTTTCACCCAGTCCATCTGCTTATGACATTTCCCACTCCTAATCTGAATACCAGACACAAGCAATTAATAGCTTTTATTCATGAATACACTTGCACAATTGAGGCCAGGGATGGTAATGGCACTGGCACTATACCTAACAGCTCAAGCACCATTACAAACTCCTCAGTGTTACAGTCTTACTACACATGTTTATAATGCTGACTCACAACACAGGACAGACGGAAGATTCTCTTCGTTTTGTGCAAACATTCAAATGAATTTTCCCTTTTCATTTTTATCACAATACACACAACAACCTCCAGTGAATGCCCAAATTTCCCCTTGAAAGAAATTTTTCCCAAATTATGAATCCACATTATAAAGGTAAACTACATATGAGATTCAGCAGCAGCTGACATGCAAGTTGCACTGGTAAGTCTAGCTTACATAGATGCTCTGATGAATGACAATCTTCACTCCAAGGGTATTTTAAGTGTCTAGGTGATGTAGTTAACCAACATCAATGTGATTTTGTCCACAGTGATTAGGAGATAGGGAACCCTAATTTAGGCACTGTACAGAAACAAAACACTGTAGGCATTAAATTCTTTTACCTACTAATAAACGGAAAGAAAGTAGAGTACAGTACAAACCAACCCAGTGACATCACACTCCAACTGCACCTTGTCCTGGCCTATCTGCAACATGCTTTCCTCAATGGTCCCTTGTTCACCAGATGGATGATTTTCACAGCCCTGTGTATAAAGAGTAAGCTTATTATGCTATACAGTAATTCACTTATATGTTGCCTTTATGCTACAACTCTCCACTGCTAGCCAACTAAAAAGCTGATATGCTAGTTTCTCCCAATTCACAGTTCATGTACCAGTTGTAGCTATATCAAAAGATGTACTATTTTGAGCACACCCCTGAGTTATATGTATGAATTGCTGTACATTGTGTTAACCAAGGATATCTAGCCTTTCTAATGCCAGATGCCTAACACACAGTTCATGCAAGACAGCTTAAACAAAATTACTGTCAAGAGTATCACAGCACATGACCATTCCATCATGCCACAACATACCACTTCTCATACACTCCTCCAGTACCACCAAGACTATCAAAACACAGCACCATTGCATCATGCCACTTCATACCACTTCTCATACACTCCTCCAGTACCACCAAGACTATCAAAACACATCACCATTGCATCATGCCACTTCATACCACTTCTCATACACTCCTCCAGTACCACCAAGACTATCAAAACACATCACCATTGCATCATGGCACTTCATACCACTTCTCATACACTCCTCCAATACCACCAAGAATATCACAACACATCACCATTCCATCATGCCATCTTCACTCAAATATTCCTCCACAGTAACTCTCCACCACACTGTTGTTTTCCTCTCCTCAGTCTTCCTTTAACTTCACCTTTTTACACTCTTCGTTAACACTTCTTTCCTCATGCATTACATACACCCATACTACTTCAACACTTTAGCTACAGTATAGCGTTTATAGGAAAAATAGTAATATGCAAAACATGAAGGCAATATCACAGCATGACTTGGTAATAAGTTTAATAAACTGTTTTCAGATGGAAAAATTATATTTGCAACTGGAAAAAAAAAAAAAAAAAAAAAAAGCTTGATTGGGTCAAACTTTACTTGGGAGAAGTAATGGCCTGACTTGCAGTCTCTTCAGGTGTAAGGATAGAGACTAAGGGGATGAAAGTGTTGTATCTCCCAAAACAACCTTACAACTGCTGGTACAATTACTCCAATATCATATCTGCACTAGACTGATTATATATTTCTGAGGAGAAAACATGTCTTAGGTGCCATACATCTTAGTCCTTACCAGTGTCTAAGCTAGTGGTATAAATCTGGGGAAGACAGAAGCAGCCATTCCCATATATAGTGCCCAGTGCCTCTTCAGGCTGCTGAGAGATATGCCTTCATGTGCTGGCACCAACATGGGTTGAACAAATGTCCCTTGACTCTCTTCCTATCCCCTGACAAGAGGATGACAGACTGCAAGACAAAGGCAACTTCAGTCTAGTTCACCACAATCACATTCAGATGAGTCTAAGGCAACAACAACAACAAGTTGTTTGGACCTGAAGCTCGGTTACTAGTTCACAAGATTTGAGAGTAAACAACTAACTTATTACTTCCAATAAATTACAATATATGATAATTTAAATGCGGTGTTATGCAAACAATATCAGTAGTACAGTTTATGCTTGCTTCTTTTCATCATCCACATCCTGTCCTGGGCTGCATTCACATTACCCTAGCAAGTTATCATCACCATTGGTAAGTGCACTACTTGCCTTCTGTTTGGCAATCACGGTTGTTCCAATATCAGTTCACATACCAACAATCATGCTGGGATGTGAAAAGATACCAAGACAATGCAGCCTTCATAACATAAACAAACTTTCGTCACAAATGGAAATTCATTCATCACTGCTGAATCTTGGGTGTAGTTACATTCTCTTGGTGTTATTTTGTTTCATCTGTGATAAATTTACCGTAGAATGAAAGCACTATAGGCTATTAGCAAAAAAGATAAGAAAAACAAGGTTATTGTCAACACCAAGTACAGGCTTAAAACTAGAATTTCACAGTATTTTTCAGACATGACTGAAGTTCTGTAGGAGGTAGTCTTAGGTAAATAACAGAGTCCATGATGTCATTTACTATAATTCAGCAGTCACTGTCAGCCAGCACCAAACATAGTTTCCAGTATTTTGATTGATTTTATTTCCACAGCAGATGGTGTGACGGGAGTAATCACTGCTGCTCACCCTGGCCTAACAAGCACCACTTCGCTGATATGCCAGCAAAGTTATCATGATCAGCGGGGATGAACAAAGCCCTGGTTTCTCATTTTGTACACACAACAGGATGGTTAGAGCATGAGTCTGATCTCTCTTCTGGCTCACACTTGGGCCAATGATTACAGCAGATCTAGAAAACACTGAGTCTCTAACAACAACCTGTTATCAGAACAGCATTGGCATGTACTATCACGATCCAAAGTTTCTTTACCCCCCTGAGTGGAAGAAGGTGGAAGCCAAGGTTGAAGCAAGACCAGATGATCGGACACTGCCAGTATACAAGACTAATAATGGTTCATGATACCGTGATTCATAAATAGGCTCGTGTGTTTCATCCGGGTGATTCTTATTATCCTAAGCTTCAGGTTAGTTAACCCCTCCATCATGAACTGGCCTGTGTTCGGTGACCCGTCATTTCTTCAACCTTGGCTTCGACCTTCCTCCACTCAGGGGGGTAAAGAAACTTTGGATCGTGATAGTACATGCTTCGGTCCAAACCAAACTATTGGTCTCTCTCTCTCTCTTCTTTATGATGCCTGGTGGTCTAGTGGGTTATGGTACTCCAGTTGGATGTGGCCCATAAGTGCTTACATCTGAGGGGTGGCTGGGGTTTCTTACAAAATCCCACTCAGGGAGGAGCAACTGGTCGCTCTCGTGCTTAATGCTGAGAATAAGTTGCCTAGCCCCAGGTCCTTACACTCCTGAAGAGTCAAAAAATGGGTTGGATGATGGATGGATGGATGCCACCCTTACTACACCACACACAAGAAGTCCCAACCAAACACTCTTTGTATGCACTCCACTAGTCTTCCAAAACCATTTGCTCCCAACTCATTAATCCTAAGTGGTGAGTGACAAATATGGATGCGGTTGTCATTAATCCTAAGTGGTGAGTGACAAATATGGATGCGGTTGTGTGAATCAAATATCTGAGGTGACAAATAGTGCACGTGAGAAAGATTGTTTTATTAGCTTGTTTAGTTAGTTCTTTTTACGGGGTGGGGCACTAACCCACCACCAACCCTTATAGTCGCCTCGTACGACAAGGAGGGAGACTGGGGCAGTATTCTTGAAACCCCCCTACCCCCAGGAGAGTGTATGTAGGTGAGGTGAAGGGAGGGAGAGGGAGGGGTAGACCGAGGATGAGGTGGAGGGATGGAGTTGAGAGGTATATGAGAGAGGGGGTGAGTTGGGGGGAGGGTAGTCAAATGGTGGGTGACAGAGCGACTTGGAGGCGTTTTGTCTGCGGCCACCCTTTGCGGGATTAGGGCGTCGGGCTATAGATAGATAGAGAGAGAAAGACGTACACACTTTATGGCATTAATGGACAAGGTAACACTGTATGGCAGGGAAAACAAGGTGACTGTGGACAACAGTACAAGCTACTGTGTTGCATGAATGGAAAGCTGTTGAATGGGATAATCTTTAGATGGTAACAAAGCACAAGTAAAAGTAGGTGGTTGTCTGGGTAGGTACAGTATTTCAATGTGAGTGTTGGAGTGAGTGTTGTCACCATGACTATTCAACATGTGTGTGACAAAGGTTATGAGTGGAACTCAAACTTGAGTCAGGGAGAGAGGGATGGGACTGATAGTGAACAGTGAAGGGTACTAACTTAAATATGATGTGTGCAGATGATGCTGTGTTGCCTGCTAATAGTGAAAAGGAACTTTGAAAATCAGTTCAGAGATTTGTGGATTTCTGTGGGCATGGCGTTTTTAAAGTACTGTACAGTATATTTTACTTGTTATGGTCACTCACTGGAACAAGAAAATGTCACCAAACACTTCCAACAGAATCCATAACCAATACTTTTAAACATTTTTAAACTGCAAAAAGCAACAGAACCAAAACGAAAATATCTAAATGTTTTTAAAATAGACATTTCTGTACAACAGTCTTGAATGTGTATCAAAAAGCTGTGCTTTGGAGCTTGATTCCTCAGAATCTGCTTTGCAAGATGTTTTCATTATAAGAGAGTATCTCTGATCTATTGTGACAAATTTTTAAAAACTTGGGTTCCTCTGAAGCCTTAGACATCAGGGAGTAAATAGACAGTAACTGAGATCAACATACAGATTATTTGTGAGGTCATTTCTGATAATTTATGCATTTTTTCATATCTCATCTGAACTAATGATGAGGGATATAGACAGCAAGTTTACATACCAGAATGACTTTTGACACAAGCAGAGCAGGTGGCATCCTTGGCTGTTGGCTGATTGAATGACATTATGCTTTACATTAAGAATGTATTAAATGTCACTTCCTCTACTGTTAGATGACCAACGCCTCTGAAAACATAATTTGACAATCTGTCAGTAAATGATTATTTAATTATGTATTGAGGTTTAACAGGTAAATGAAAGAAAATATAACATTTAAATTCCAAATATGGTTTACACCACCTATACTGTATAAGAAATTATGCTAACCACTAAGGGTATTATTTCAAAATAGCATCCATCAAATGGACACTGGAATTAATAAATTATTTCAGAATAACATCCATCTAATGGACACTGGAATTAATATATTATTTCAGAATAACATCCATCTAATGGACACTGGAATTAATATATTATTTCAGAATAACATCCATCTAATGGACACTGGAATTAATATATTATTTCAGAATAACATCCATCTAATGGACACTGGAATTAATATATTATTTCAGAATAACATCCATCTAATGGACACTGGAATTAATATATTATTTCAGAATAACATCCATCTAATGGACACTGGAATTAATATATTATTTCAGAATAACATCCATCTAATGGACACTGGAATTAATATATTATTTCAGAATAACATCCATCTAATGGACACTGGAATTAATATATTATTTCAGAATAACATCCACTAGATGGATGTTATTCTGAAGAAGAAGTGGCTAAAGTGGTTACAGGACTGGGGTTCAGTTGAAATAAGAACTGCACATATTGAGAGCAAGAAGCACATAAAGAGACTAGTGAAGAGGAAAAAGAAGGAAGTAATGATGATCTAGGAAGAAATATGAATGCAAACTACTCTGATAAATAGGAAGTTAATCTGGAAAGAGGTGCCGAAATGTAGAAGTGAAAGCGGAAAGAAATGTGATGGTGTGAAGGATGTAGGTGGTAGAATATTAACCCATGGGCATGAAGTAAGGACCAGATGGAAAGAATATTTTGACAGCTTGATGAACTGGAATAGAGAGAGCAGAGAGGCTGTAAACATGATTGGTTTGGGGGCTGTGCACAGAAGGAATGCAGTACCAGGAGACGTGACACTTGCACAGGTGAAGAGTGCTGTGAAGCGGCTGAAAAATGGGAAAGCAACTGGGGTTGATGAGGTGTAGGCAAAGATGCTTAAGTGTAGTGGAGAGAGTGGAATGAAGTGCTTGTTGGAGATATGGAAGAAGGCATGGATGAGTGAAACTGTACCTGCAGAGTGGAAAAAGGCTGTGATTGTACTCCTGTACAAAATAAAGGTAAGCGAGGTGAGTGCAAGAATTATCGTGGCATAAGTTTCTTGAGAGTGGTAGGGAAGGTATATGGAAGCATGTGTAAGGGTTAATGGGCATCTAAGTGAACGGTTCACTGTCGTTGTGGGCGTGCGACAAGGTTGTGTGATGTCCCCATGGTTGTTTAATATATATATGGACGGGGTGATGAGCGAAGTAATAACACGAATAATGGAGAGAGGGATAGCGTTGGTAATGAATGGTGATGGATAGAATATCTCAAATTTGTTGTATGCTGATGATGCAGTACTGCTTGCAAGTACCGGACAAGAACTTGGAGGGCTAGTGCAGAGTTTTGCTGAGGTCTGCGAGCGCCGTGCCTTGAGAATAAATGTAGAAAAGAGTAAAGTGATGGTTACTGAGAGAGAAGGTGACTCCCAGTGCGATGTTACAGTGAATGGAGGGAGACTGGAATTGGTGAGAGAGTTCAAATACCTGGGTACAGTGACAGAAAAAGAGATGAAAATGTGCAAAAGAAGTTGAAAGTAGAGTGACACAAGGAAGAAAAGTAGCTGGTGCTATGAAGGCCTTGAGAAGAAACAGAGGCTTGAGTGCAGCAGCTGCAAGGGGCTTGCATGAAAATGAAAAGTCAAGATTAAGAACAGTGGAGATGAGACTGCTGAGGAATTTATGTGGAGTACAGAGGGTGGATAGGAAACGAAATAATGTGGTTCGTGAAAGATGTTGAGTGAGGAAGTGGACACCAGAATCGTAGAGAGTGTACTGAAATGCTATGGTCACATGAAGACAATGGATAAGAACTGAGTGGTGAAAAAGATATATCAGAGCTAATCTGAAGGTGACAGGAGGCGAGGTAGGCCAAGGAGGAGATGTGGTGGATGAATGTGTGAGGAAGAGAGGTTTGGAAGTCGGTGAGACTAGGGAACTGACAAGAGGTCGAGCTGGCTGGATGAATGTTGTGAGGAGAAGTGCATGATCAGGGATCTGGCACCCGTTTGTAACGTGGCAGCATCCGGATTGACTCAATCGGATACGTTTATGTGAAGCTACAGAACGTGGTGAATCGTTTTGGCGTAGCCGATAGAGCCAAGATTCCGGGGTCTTGAATGATAAGTGAATGGAAGCGTGGCCCATTGGATTAGGCAAATTTGGGCTGTCTGGACATTGCTACTCCTCACCCTGCCCTAGGGTGAGAAAGGAGGTCCGGATAATGATGATGAACATCCATCTAAATGGACACTGGAATTCATATATTATTTCCGAAGAGCATCCATGTAATGGACACTGGAATTAACATATTATTTCAAATAACATCCATCTAATGGACAATGAAATTAATATATTATTTCAGAATAACATCCATCTAATGGACACTGGAATTAACATGTTACTTGCGATCTACCTATAACCATACGCCTTAATCCGACACGGGGTGGTCACAAACAAATCACCTCCATGTCGCACTGTCCCCTGCCACGTCCATCCCCCTCCACAACTTACACCCCCCTTTCTCATATACCTCTCCACCCCATCACTTCATCAGTGTCGTCCAACCTCTCCCACCCCTATCCACCTCACTCACATACACTCTCCTCCTTAATCAATCTCCATCCTCTCCACATGGCCAAACCACCTCAGTCTACTTCTCCTAATGCATTCTAACACATCCACACCATAATGCTTCTTCACTTACTCATTTATCAGTCTATCTTTCCATGAAACTTCACATGCTCCTCTCAAACATATAACTCACAAGTTATTTGAGTTATTGGAAATGAATTTCCACTGCTCTCACTCTTGACCTGTGCCCTTCCAACAAGGTCCAAGCATCGCTGCCAAACGTTCACAATACCATCACGCAGTGACTTTGATTCCCATGCTCACTTCCTTATTTCTTATCACTACTTTCAATGAACCAGCAAACCTTTCTTTCCTGTTGTACCCTTTCCAGCAGTTCATGCTCCAAACTTCCATCCTTACTCATCACACTACCCTAATACGTAAATGCATTCACATTTTCCATTTCCTCACCATCCCGCTCCAGTGTGCACTAAGTGACTTCATTTCTCTGGAAGACCACAACTTTACTCTTCCCTACATTCACCTTTAGAGTTTAGATTCCGTTTCTTACAAACTCCCCCAGATTCACTCACCAAACCTTGAGGTTCCCCTTCGTCTTCATTTAACAATACAGTATCATCTGCAAACAACAGAACAGGGTTTCCAAACGCTGCCTTCTCTCATTAGGACCGCTCCAACATCCACTACCCTACCTTGTATCTCTTTTATAACTCCATCCATATACAAACTGAACAACTATGGAGACATGACACATCAGTTTCAATCCAACATTCAGACAGAAAAATTCGCTCAGTTCGCTGTCCACACGCACTGCAGCCGTAGCACCCTCGTAACATACTTCCCACGGAATTTAACGCTTTCCATTTACTCCGTCATTTTTCAATATTTTCCACATTCCTCGTCTACCCACTTTGTCATATACTTTCTCCAAATCCAGGATGGCTGCATCCAATTTCTTTCCCATCTCCAGAAACCTTTCCACTAAACACCTTAGGATGAATATCTGATCTACACCTCTTCCCTTCCTGAAACCTTCCTGTTCTTCTTCAACTAATTCCTCTCTTTTTTTCCTTAATTCTGCCAACAAGTATCCTACCATACACTTTTCCTATTACACTATGAAGACTCATGCCCCTATGATTACCACACATTTTCCCATTTTCCCTTGTACAGGGAAATAATTGCTTGGCTTATGAAATTGAGTGCAACTTCTCTTCCATAATCATACATTTGAAATGCTTCTTATACTGAAGTTAGTAGTGTAATCAATGATGAGGGAGAGATTCTCGGGCTCCCATCTCTATCCGTAATGAGACCTGCATTAGGCTGGGTTTAATCATGCTCAGCTATGCTGGGATACGTCAACTTATACCATAATGGTTTAATTAATTAATAAATGCACTGTACAAGGTCTTACAAATATAACAAGAGAAGAACGCGTGGTGGATGAAGACATTATGATGTGCAATGGAAACTAAACTACCTATCTGTCTATTGCCAGACGCCTTAATCCCGTAAGGCGTGGCCACAAACAAATCGCCCTATCACCTCAGCTCACCCCCCCGCCCTCTCTCCACTCCATCCTTCCATCTCATCCTCGGCCTCCCCATCCCTTCCCCCCCTCCCTACACCTCACTCACATCCACTCTTCTCGTTAGTCTCTCGTTCTCAATCCTCTCCACATGGCCAAACCACCTCAATGTATTTCTCCTAACGCTTTCTGTCACACCCACATCCACACCACAACGTTCATTCACCTCCTCATTTGTCAGTCTGCCTCTCCATGTAACTCCACATGCTCCTCTCAAATAGCTGAAACTAGAAAAAATAAAACGAAGTGATTTTCTTGAATAAACTCGGAAAAATAAAGTATTTTCTTGAATGTTTCCACAGAATGTGAGGAAAACACAAAAAGGGTGGAGGAATAATAATGCCTTTGTATAAAAAAGTACAAAACTGAAATAAAAAGAAACAGGAAGCAGTGATATTTATCTGTGAAATGCTTTTTTTTTTTTCCCAAGTACCTGAGGCATATAAACCCTGTGGGTGGAAAAGATAAGGAAATATTTCAAAAATATGAGACGCCGCAGAAATACCACGAAAAAAAAGAAAAAAAAAAGAAAAAAAAAAAAAAGGAAAGATGAGGCACTGACAGCGACAGGAGACGTGTGTAGTCGTGTGGGTTTTCTTGGAACAGCTGCTGGATGAAGGTGGAAAATTAGATTTTGAATGGATGGATAAAAGAACCTAATTTTATTAAACAGTGATCAGAACTGTAGAGGGATCACAACATGGGAGAGAAATTATAAAAAAAGTGTCAGACTGCTTTGCTAACCATATAACATATGAGAGATTTCTAGAGGTGTCAATGGACAAAGAGAAACAAACCAAAGACATATGAGACCACAACTTACTACTGATGGGTTTAGGAGGAAACAAGGAAAAGGAGGTGGAAATGCCACAGGGGGAAACTGTTTACTTTATAAAGGATAAGCAGTCTCTGAATGATTATACTGTACTTGGGTAGTGTGATGGGTAAGGATGGAAGTTTAGAGGATGAAGTACTTGAAAGGGTACAACAGGGAAGAAAGGTTGCTGGTTCTTTGAAAGCAGTAATAAGAAACAGAGAAGTGAGCATAGATGTAAAAAAAAAAGTCACTGCATGACAGTATAAGGATACCAACTCTGAGATATGGAAGCAAAGCTTGGGCCTTGCTGGAAGGACACAAGTCAAGAGTGAGAGCAGCGGAAATGAGATATTTGAAAGAAGCATACATGTGGAGTTACAAGGAGAGAGACTGACCAATGAGGGAGTGAAAGTGGGTTGTGGGCGTGGATGAGATAGAGAGTGTTCAGAGAAATACACTGAGGTGGTTTAGCCATGTGGAGAGAATGGAGAGCAAGAGACTAATGAGGAGTGTGTGAATGAGATGGATGGGGGAAGAAGGAAGGGGAGGCCGAGGATGAAATGGAGAGACATATGAGAGAGGGGTGTGTGAGCTGGCTGGAAGGCAGTGAAATGGCAGGAGACAGGACGACAAGGAGGCGATTTGTTTGCAGCCACCCCTTATGGATTAAGGCGTCTGGTTATAGACAGATAGACATTAGGTTACAGATACTGTATATTTCATCTATTCACTGCACAACCCTGGTATCTGGACTGCAGTAAAATATGACAAAGAACTGTTTTAAAGATAATAACTTATTGAAGCCTTAAACTTTTCAGCATCAGAATGTTTTCATTTTTACTCTGGAAGCTACTGGTAATGTTTACCACTACTCCTTAATGCCTGTGTCTTGGTTGAGGTCACTGGTGTGAGTGTGTAGTATACTGCTGGATCACACTGGCATCTGCCAAGAGAAATGTACAGAAAATTTATCAAAGATACTGGTGTCAAACAACAACAGTAACTCTATATTAACATTTTTGCCGAGGTACTTAACAAATTATTTAATTGTGTAATAATAACCATAAAACATTTTCTAGACTTGCAAACTACAATATGTCCTGAGATATGAAGACAATCTTGGTTAAATATCCTGGTTGGTTTTGCATTATTTAGATTAAAAAAAAAATGCAGCTTGGTTTTACTGAAGGTGGCTTTCAATCTGATCCTTGAGCTGCAAAACAAATTATATTTTTTAATAGGCTACAGTTCAATTCTCAATCCACTCACTTGCTGTACTGCCGCCTACTGCTTCCTTCACCTTCATCAATCTTTATCTGTGATTGCCGTCCACTCATCTTATTTCTCCCATCTTTCCTTTTACTTTTCATTAGTCTTCTTTTCTTTCCAGGTGGCTTTACATTGAGTTGCAAGCCTAATTGTTTCCTGTAAGCCAGGAAACTATTTGCAACGCTGGGTGGTAACCATATAACCTACCCACACGTGTTCCCTTCCTGTCACCAAGTGGGTTGGCGGATGGCTAGTGCCCCTCCCCGTGAAACAACTCAAAGACAAACGGCCACCCTTTATGGGAGTATGGCGTCTGGCTACAGATAGATAGACTGATAGACAGAGAGATACACAGACGATACTGAACCAACAGGACCATTTTGTTGTGTGCTTGACATTTTTTTTTTACCTCCACCACAGTGCAGTGTTAAGCCCCGTCCACACTAGGGTCGTGCCACGTGCTCTGTTCCGCGTCATGTTGCTGATGCCAGTGACGTCCATAGCAGTACTACAATGGGCAGAACACACCAGTTACCGTTGACCTGCAAGAGGGTGATGATAGATACCAACACTGCAGCAGTTCAAGAGACTGTGATGTGGAGCATTGTGGTACTATGTTGTGACAAAATGAAAAAGAATAGGAATAAGAAGATGTGGTGCAAGCAATGGCTGTCTCGTCATTGTTTTAAACTTGCACTTCTTAAGTTGTCCTTGTATTGCTTGTTTTTCATCTGCCACATACATGGATGCATCTTCAGCAGTTCTATAAAATGTAGGGCGTTGCCCCTTGACCATTCAATACCAGTACTATCTTCTGACACTGCGTCGTACTGCAGATCAAACAGCGGTAACGGAAGCCAGACAGCTACTGTGAGGGCATTGTAGCGCGCTGTCACCATGAAATGTCCCTCGTCCAGATTTGCCCGAAGTATGCAGCACAGACCCTCCGCGGCACGAAAACCCGAGTTGGGCAACATGACGTGCAACAGAGCATGACCCCTAGTGTGGACGGGACTTTAGTCTATACAGCAGATCCACTATGGCTGCTGGTGCTGTGTTGGAGTAACTCACATTTTGGTGTTGTGTACAGTATATGGTACACGAGTGTACCGGTTCCCCACCTAACCTAACTAACCAAGTTCACCACAACAGGACACAGTTCATCTGATCCAATATGGTTGCTGGTGTGATGCTTGGGTAATTAAGTGTTGCTGTTGCACATATGGTAATTATTGTACACATGATTGTCAATCTTCTTGCTTTCCACATGCCCTGTCTTTTACAAACTAGTTTTATCATCATCACTTACCAACTGCTGCTGCTTGTGTGCTGTTGGCCTAATTCAGGTAGTGGTGATGTGACCACAAAGTTATATTTGGTTTGGCACATTCACAAAACATAAACATTATTGAATAACAAATATTATCACAAACTATGGCTGTCCCTTAAGGGTACAGTATATACAGGGTGTACCTAGGGTTATATCAAAAACTTTGAGAAATGACAGATGAGGGAATTCTAAGCAAAAGATGTTATATGAACATGTGTCCAAATCTCAACCGTTAAGGAGCTACAATTACTGATGACCTTATGGGCGAAAATGGTCTCCTTCATAATTCGCCCATAAGGTCATCAGTAACTGTAGCTCCGTAACGGTTGGGATTTGGACACATGTTCATATAACATTTTTTCCTTAGAATTCCCTCCTCTATCATTTCCCAAAGTTTTTGACTTAACTCTTGGGACACCCTGTGTATATATATATATATATATATATATATAAAAGATTAATACTTTGCCACAAGGCCACAGCCCTTCCATATTTCCTATTGAAACCAGTCTTTCACAGGCTACTTGTTGTGCTTCCTAAATTATCATAAATACAGGGATTTTTTTTTTTTTTTTTGACATCTGTGAAATACATATAGACTTGTTTATATAAACATCATACATTCCCTCACTCCCACGAAAGTACCAGCAACAGCAAGTCTTGCTGCCAAACTCTCCAAATGCATGTCTTACTTTTGGCATAATTTGAACTTCCCAAATGATATGTTAGGTTTGGAAAATTTCAGTTAAGTTAGGCTTGGTTACATTAGGAACGGATTGGTTAGATTAGGATAGGATTGGATTGGCTGTTGGAATAAGTTAGCTTATAATACATTAGATTAGGTTTATTAAGACTCAACCTTGGTATTTGGACTGACAGGTATCTGAGGGGTGTCTAGATAAGGTTAAGTGGCAATCCTAGGTGCTTAAAATCAGAGGGGTGAGGGGGTGAAGCCCCCAGTTAGGATACTCTAGCTAAGGATGGGTTAGGTTAGGCTGGATCATTAGGCATCCTATAAACTTGAATGTCTGATGCACTAACGCGTCCCGTCGGCAAGACAGTCAGTAATCAACGCATCGTCAGTAAACAGGCTGCCACAGGCAAACTGGCGGCTTCCTTAAATAACACAAAAGTGTATTTTTATTTACTCTACGCATTTTGCAATCTAAAATAACAATATAACTATCTATGTTGCCTATGGTAATTACTTTCCCGAAGTTCATGAAACTCTAAGAAGACAGTTGCAATCGCCACACCCATTTCACAGAATCAAAAAATATAATAATAATAATAATAATAATAATAATGAAAGAAAACAAAATGAGTGTCCATTAAAAGAAATAGTACAGAGGAAAGTAGTAACACATGAGGAATTGTAGGTAAATAAAGAGAGCAAATTGTATTTTTCCCCCTTTAGAGCAGGGAGGCTCAGTGGTAGAGCGTCGGACTCGGGACCGGGGGGTCGTGTGATAGAGCAACGCCCGGTAGCTGTCATGCCGGGAGGGGTAGCGCCCTCCTGTCACCTAGCAAGGCTATATGATCTAATAAGGTATAGCTCGGGGGAACACTTTCCCTTTTCCCCCTTTGGAGCAGAGGGGCCTGAGGCTGGGCTGGTGTAGTGCAGAACACTTAAGGACAGGAGGCTGACCTACGCCCCTGGTAATGTCTACAAGACAGAAATACTTGTGGGACTCCAACCACAGTGCACAGCCACAGGCCACTGTGCATTCTGACCCAACAGCTCTACTACCACACCACCATTAAAAAGGTAACAAAAGTGGTAACAAAGTAACAAATAACTCAGCACACAAAGTATACTCCCTCTGGCTACCTCTGGGACTTGAACCACAGCACATTTTGACCCGAGGGCTCTACCTCCACGCCACCATTAAAAAAAGTAACAAAGTGGGTAAAAAAGTGAGTTACATGTAACATCAAAGAAAGTAAATGTCCCTCCAATAAGACAGAGTAAACTGAGAGTAACAAATAACATCAGAGAGTAATGTCTGTCCATAGAGATAATTCTCAGCACTAAGCAAAAAGACAAAACAAAATGTAGATTCCATTAAAGTAAAACAAAAACTTATAAGATGAATCAAATCACACCAGGTGTGGGGGTGGGGCCTGCCGCTGTGTGGGGTGGTGGTAAATCACACCAGGTGTGGGGGTGGGGCCTGCCGCTGTGTGGGGTGGTGGTAAATCACACCAGGTGTGGGGGTGGGGCCTGCCGCTGTGTGGGGTGGTGGTAAATCACACCAGGTGTGGGGGTGGGGCCTGCCGCTGTGTGGGGTGGTGGTAAATCACACCAGGTGTGGGGGTGGGGCCTGCCGCTGTGTGGGGTGGTGGTAAATCACACCAGGTGTGGGGGTGGGGCCTGCCGCTGTGTGGGGTGGTGGTAAATCACACCAGGTGTGGGGGTGGGGCCTGCCGCTGTGTGGGGTGGTGGTAAATCACACCAGGTGTGGGGGTGGGGCCTGCCGCTGTGTGGGGTGGTGGTAAATCACACCAGGTGTGGGGGTGGGGCCTGCCGCTGTGTGGGGTGGCGGTAAATCACACCAGGTGTGGGGGTGGGGCCTGCCGCTGTGTGGGGTGGTGGTAAATCACACCAGGTGTGGGGGTGGGGCCTGCCGCTGTGTAGGGTGGTGGTAAATCACACCAGGTGTGGGGGTGGGGCCTGCCGCTGTGTGGGGTGGTGGTAGCGGTGGTTCAGGTACAGGGCCGAGACACTGACCAACAGTTTGACCACAAACCACGCCACCACCCCCACCCAAGCCCCATTCCACACCTCCCACACCTCTATCACCCCAACTATGGCCTCCAGGGGGTGAAGCAGCTGGGCACAATAGATGGCACTCAGTGCCAGCTGCCAACTCAGCATACTGACACCCAGAATTACACTCAGCACCAACAGCACAACCTGAAACACGTCATTTTTGACAAACCAAAAGCCAACCCAAGTGGTGAGCAACCAACAGTGATAAACAATAAGCCAAGTTAGACCCGCGTTGACCTCATACCGCAATTGTGAAGAAATTACCATCCCGGTCAATTCAGACAACATTAGCCTACCGGGATAGTGACTATATTCTTCTCCTAATGACTTAATTGCCCAGTTAAGCCTTGATGGCTCAATATTATGGCGCAAAATTGTGTCTAGAGGAACACCATTCTCAACAAATTTGTAAACAATATCAGAAATATCCTTACGGAAATAGGGAACACATGTTTTGACAAAAATGGTGAAACCTAAATCAGTAAGTGACACAATTACGAACCAACAAGTTATGAGTACGAACAATATCTTTGGAGGAGGGGCCGAATCCCGTTAGTGTTGACGGGGATAGTGGTGGGGCGGTAGACCCCGTTGTCCATGTGTACAACTGTGTGGGACATTTTGGGATGAGCTTACCAAAACTTAATCGTAAGCTATATCACAATCCAATATCGTACTACACAGTACGATTAATTTTAACCTTACTAACCGTTATAAAATTACGGGTCACAATGAAAATGCGAGAGCGCGGACAACACACCCTCTCGCTAACTCGTCCACTAGAGTCGCTCACGCAGGTGCTCACCTTATATAGCCCCAAGACGCCGGAAGTGGATATTATGAATACTTCGCGCTGCCAATATTTCGTTATTTTTCTGCCATAATTACCTCAGTGCCATTCAAACCCTTTAAACTTACACATTTTAAGAATAAACAAAAATCCTTATTGTTAATTTTAGTAAATTAAGATTGATTTAGTGTTAAAATCGCATAATAAGGAAGGTCAAGTAGGTAATATTTTCGAGACTGCCTTTTTTCGGTCGTATCAACTTAAATTCAAATCTGCGTTTGTATTTTTGAATGCACCACAGCAAAGGCAACATAAACCAGCCATATTGTTTTGTGAATATTCATTGTTTCCTTTTTCATTTCCTAACTATTGTTTCTTCAAAGAAGACTGAAATAAATAACGTTTCACAAAGACTTCTCCAACCTCCTTGGAAAATATCATGCATAGTTATGACACCTACCACAATACTAACCTACTGGCCTGTGACTCCATATCCTTTCCATAGCACCTCTTCGTGACTAGCACCATAGTCTATGTTAGTGCTAATCTCTTATTACAGCACAACACTGAAGATGGTTAGATGGCAATTTTACGCCAAGTTAAAGTAAACAGAGTTTAGTATCGTCACTATATACTTTCCTCTAACTTCTCCTAAAGGCCTTACTTTGATCAGCTGGATTGGTGATAATTACAGTATAAGGGAAAAACATTCAAGCACCAGATTCTGTGGCTACTAATGGTGCTTTTAGTAACAAAATCAAACAATTTATGGATGCTGTGAACTCTCTTCAGCTACAATTAGGGTGAGGTGGGGGTCAACCCTACTATTAGTGGCAAAATATTACACCAAACATTCAGATAAAGGTTTTCTTATGAAATGTAAATATCTAAAGAAGCTTCAGGAACAGGGCTACCTTTGGTATGGTTATCACTTCTTTTGAGATATGATAAGTTATCTTAAAAGTCTTTTTTCAAAAAGGTAGCCATAAGTTATCTTAAAAGTGTCTTTTCAAAAATGTAGCCATGTGTATAGATAGTGGGGGTGAAGCCTACATCCTATTTGACAACACTATAATGTGTTACCAAAGTAAATCTAAGTTTATATATGAAGTAGGCAATGTAAGAATTCAGAGCAGAGACATTTATCTACTCCATGACTTTCATATTGCCTTACAAGCAACACAAAAATTTAATATTCCATTATTAAATGTTTAACCTGGCTGAATACTGAAATGTGGTGCTAAATTATTGTAAAAGTAAAGGACATATGCTGTCCCAGTACAAAAATGTTGGCCACATGTTACAGAAATATATATGCCATGAATGAAGAAAAACAGGCCAGGTTAAGACGTAGGACTGTTATTATTTAAAAAAGATATATGCTATAACACTACATAAATAAAGGTGAAGGTACACACTGCACTCTTTAATCTACCTCGGGTGTTATGCCAGCATGTTAACCTGATGTTACAAGTCTACTTCATATTGTACTGAGTTAGAGCCACATTGAATTTAATTATTCTGGCAAGCCTCTGTTTTACCTCCCCCCATTTGCAAGGCATGTTGATAAACCTGTGAAAGACATATTACGTGAGTTCTTCACACACAAATGACCTTACTAATACTGTATTTTGTAATTTGTGGTGGACCGTAGAGAAATGAATTGGTATTGTACGCCCTACAACTATCGGTAAAAATAAAATGACACAATATCTTTATTGGGTTATAGGCCAAATAATTCAATCTGCAAGGCTCAACTGCATATCCCATATTAACAAAATTATACATATATCCCTGCAACAAAATCGTACCGTATATGACTGAAAATCATGTTGCACCAAACACATGTACATAATTTCATGCTGGATTGCTAGCAGTAATGTTCTGTGAGTATCCAGGTACCTTCTAGGTATTTATTTTGTATAATGTGTCCACTACCCACGCCATAATATTTATAAATTCGACACAGGCCTCGGGTTTCGGTCATCAATTTCTTCATATATTATAGTAGCTAAGTAGACAGACTCTAATTACGACAGAATGCCCTACCATCAGAATCTACCAGTATTCATTGTCGATATACGATGTATCAGCAGTGTTAAATGTTATACCAGATATCCAAAAAAATGGTAACTCACCTCCCACATCCAGCTTTAAAGAATGTAAACATGGCGCTACCAGGCGGCCCAGCTGTCGTGCCGCGTTTTCTTCTTAAACGGTTACTATTCTAGGCCCAATAGGGAGTAAAGGAAAGCGTCTGTACCACTCCCTAGTATGTTTATAACCACCTCACACAACCCAAGAACGTCTGTATCACCCCCTAGCACGGCTTCACCCAACCAAAGAGTGTCACCTTACATCACCTCACCACCTCACCCAACCAAAGAGTGTCTGTATCACCCCCTAGCACGGCTTATGCCCACCTCACCCAACCAAAGAGTGTCTGTACTGTGCCCTGGACTATGCATGTGACTAACGCCACGCGTAAAGAATATTATGGTTATAATCTGGTGGCATCAAATATATTACATACTAATTATACCAACAGCATGTTAAAATATCACAAGATATTCGCCTACGTCGATATACACGTATCAATACTTATCTACTTCAGAGAGTGCACAATTAACCTATACCTGTTCTTCGCAAACATTCATATTTACTGGAATTCAATGTATAACAAGATCATTTTATAAATACGTTTGACAATTATACTTACATAACACCGTGGGTGAATGTTATTGTTGTAGTGTCTACAGTATATTCTTTTACAGTAACTGTACAGATAAACTGGTATACACCACTATTATGTGATTAAACTGTGTACTATGCATTACGACTAGCCATTCAACATACCATGCAATGCTATCTGCAGCTGTGGTAGTCCATTTCTGTTCACTTCCAGGAGAGTTTGACCATGCAGTGTCTTCTCCAGCTGTGGTACTCTATCTCTGTCCTCTTCCACGGGAGTCTGACCATCAGGGTGGAAGGAATGGATGCTGCCATCTGTGTAATGTCATAAATAGTTTGGGATCAACGAGACATACCTAACCAATAGTGTTGTTATATGTGTGCAATATGGACACCATCAGTATAAGGAGAGTGCATTGATAAAAAGACAGTTTACAAGCATTATCTTCACCATAATCACTGGGACAGGGGAGACTGCCTACCTCACTGTGCAGCTACTCTGTAATGTCCTCATCACAAATTGGTTATGCTATCATATTTTGTATATATGACACTTGTATATTATGACTATATGCCATAATGTGTTCTGTATTATGTTATGGACATCCATACATCGTACCAGAGGAAACGTCTGTCAACCATTTGTGCCCCTTTAACAAAATTAGTCACTGCCATCAAGTTGCATGTGTTACATATAATCATTATACAATCCTGGAGGAGGAATGGGTAAATATCTACCATAGTCTGCTGGTGTCAACTGATGATGTACAACAGCATCTGGATGGACGTTGATGGAAGGACAATCTTCAGCACTTGCAGCGGGATGTACTGGTGGATCCTCGATTGACATATCCCCTGTGGAGGTGGAGCCAATTAATACAAACTATACTGTTACTCATAATACATAAGGGGAATAGCAAGTAATATGTGCAACATTTATCCATTTATTTAAAAACAAAACGAAACGAAACGAAACGAAACGAAATGAAACGATGAAGTACAGTACATAAATGTTTGGCAATGTAGCTTTGTTCTGTCTGCAACTGTTATGCAGGTTATTAATATAAAAATATCCACTTTATGGTATGCGGATGGCGGTGGCTGAGTCGGTATAGAGGCTGCCTGAAGTCCTAATGGACCCAGGTTCGAATCCCAGCTGGGGCTGGGAACAGTTTAAGGATTTGAATTTCATAAAAAGCAGACATTTCTGATCAACCAGAGACCCGCCTACATGTCATAAAAGTACCCCCGCTAATACCAGTACACCAGTCTTGTATGAGACAGCCCTAGCATGTATTCAATATGGATGGTGTGTTAGCGCCGAAATGGTGACATGTGGATATGTAGGAGGCCTACTGGGACTTGGGAATAAATATATATACAGGTATATACAGTATATATATTACAATAAGAGCATGTCAACTTTTATTTTCATATTTTTTTTGGGGGGGTGGGGGGTGATGGGGGAAGGGGGGGACAGCTCAAGCAGCCCAAGTTATCAGCATCAACTAGAATTTCCCAGTTGAAGTAACATGTATTAATCGATCACGCCTCGTTAAGCTGAAATTAAGCCAGGTCATTTTTTTTTTTTTTTTTTTAATGCGAGGAAGAAGGAACCAAAGGCCATGAGCCCGCAAAACAGTTCCCTTCAAGAGAAAAACAAAATACAATAGAGACTCAAATTCAATATCACGCTGATCACATTATATCACGCTCATGACATTATACAGACTGAGGTCAGACATGGAGCCGAAGCCGGCTTAGGCTTCATGACGCCATGGTTTTTAGGTCTTGGCTTTGGCTTCATGAAGCCATGGTTTTTGGTCGCGGCATAGGCATCATGAAGCCATGATTTTTAAGTCGCGGATTCGGCTTCATGAACCCATGGTTTTTGGTCGTGGCTTCGGCTTCAGGAAGCCATGGTTTTTAGGTCGCGGTTTCGGCTTCAGCTTCGAAGCCAAGGGCTTGGCTTCAGTCCCAACTGCTGGCTAAAGCACCAGACCTAGAATATTCGTTACAGGAACAGAATATGCATAAAAACTGCCTGATTTTTCTATTTTCAAGTCCTTTCCTTTGCATCCACTTCAGCTCAATGAAAATATCAAATATTATATACAGACTCCTTTATTTCCAGACTGACGATTCCTAGGGTCAACATTTGTATGTAAGAGATAATGGTACTGTACCTATTTGCCCCTAGGTAAGATGCAAGGTATTAGGCACTCACTCACTTGCAAGGACTCACTACGTTTGAAGTTCTGATTTTCTTACTGGTTGGTTACAACTGGCATACTGTAACACGAAGCTGATTACTGGCTTCATAAAATTCTGACAGCTTCGGCTTTGTCTCTGTGAATGTCTACCTGGCTTTGGCTTCGACTTCACGACTTTCCAAGGCCGCCGGCTTCGGCTTCATGACTTTTGAAGGGCTTCGGCTTGGAAGCCAAAGAGATGGCTTCAGCCCCATGTCTGACTGGGGCAGAGAAATCCATTGGTTGGGTACAGTGGTATGACAATACAACTTGTTGATCCACTAACTGGATGGCAATACATAATTACTGACAAATGTCATAACATTAATGGTACTGACATGCAAATATGATTTACGGAAGGGGTCACTTTACTACTTTATTTATACTTTGTATAAGACATGTATTGATGTTATCCATGCTCTGTACAAATACACAAATTAAGAATGCTATAAATATCATACAGACGAATAAATATTCTATTAAGGAGTGCAACACGTAACTATTACTGGTGGAATGGCGACAGCTGTTGGAACAAGTCTGCGTTAATAATATTCTTCACAGAAATGATCGCAGCTTTAAGACAGATGGGGACAACCTCTATGTTCTTTTAATACAAACTTCAGCTATTCTGTGAAAATAAGATTATGTTTCATATAGGTAATGATAACACATTTATTATTGGTGATGGTAGTAGAGGAATAAAGTTAAAATTATTTACCTTTATCAAGAGACTTGCCTTACTGTACACATGTACCTCACATCACTCATTCACTACCTCACTCACTCATTCACTCAGAAAATACACTGTACTGTATGTGTGTGCACACAGGAATAACATTTGTGGCAACTCATTTATTCCAGAGTAGCCGGTATGCAATGCTGTCATCAGCACTGCACTGTTGCATTTCCCAGTGGCTAATTATCTCAAAGCTAATGCCACTTTACATCTGCAGATAAAAACACGCAGCCGGCCGGGGTCGGACGGGTTTAGAGGACTGGTTGGAATTTGGGGATGGTCGGACGTGGGATATGGGTGTGGCTAGACATGGTTGGGATTTGGGGCGACATTAGACGTGGGATATGGGTGTGGCTAGGACTAGTTGCGATTGGGCGTGGCTGGATGTGGGATACTGGTATGGCTAGAACAGGATGGGATTTGAGTGTGGCTGGACGTGGGATATGGGCGTGGCTAGAACTGGTTGGAATTGGGCGTGTCTAGGTGTAGGATTTGGCTCTGGCTGGGCGTGAGAGTTGAATGTGGCTGAGCTTGTGGCTGGGCGTGAGATCTGGGTGGGGCGGGGAGGGGAATTTGGGTGAGGCGGGGCAAAGGATGTGGGTGAGACGGGGCGAGGGATTTGGGTGAGGCAGGGGAAGGGATTTGGGTGGGGCGGGGAGGGGGATTTGGGTGGGGCGGGACGAGGGATTTGGGTGGGGGGGGGGGACGAGGGATTTGGGTGGGGCGAGGAATGGGATTTAGCCATGGTTGTTCTTGGTAATTGCGCGTGGGATCTGGGCGTGGTTGGGAGGCTGGATGAGGACTAGACAGGATTCAGGTAGGGCTGAGTGGGATTTGGGATTTGGGCATGTTTGGGAATGGGATTTAGGCGTGGGATCTAAGACAGACGGGGGATTGGGGGGATTTGCGCGTGGTTGGAATGGAATTTGGCCGTTGTTGAATGCGGAGAGGTGTGGCTGCTGGGACTTGGGCTGGAGGCTGGAGTGATGTGGTGGAGTGGGGATACTGATGAAATCTGGCATGGTGTAGTGTTATGTGGTGGGCTGGTGAGATGTGTGGTGTGATGGGATGTCGTGTGGTATGTGGTGTTATGTGGTGTGCCGTGCTGTGATGCGTTGTGAGATGTATTATTATAAAGAATGAGGGTATATGAGGCTGCTGTAAGGAATGGTGTGGTTTAAAGCGTGGTGTTGTGGTGGGTTGTGGTGTGGTGGGGCCAGTTTTATTTTATGTGGTGTGGTGTGGTGTGGTTTAGTGTGGTGTGGTGTTGTGTAACGACGAGTGGCGTGGAGGGCTGCAGACAAAGCAATTAAGGGTGGTTTGGGGGTGATGGTGGAAAATGAAAGAAAAGGGTTTAACCGTGAAGGTGTTTGAATGTATGGGTGTGGTGGAGCGTTGACGTATAGTGTGGGAAGGGAAGTGTGGTGGTGTTAAGGTGTAACTTGTGGAAAGAAGAGAAGTAAAAGTGTAAGAGGTGCAGTTTGTTAGAAGAGGTGGTGTGGTGAGTAGGTGACAGTGAGTGGAAAACAGACGTGTTAAAGGCACGGTTTGGGAAAAAAAAAAAAAAAGTGTGAATGTGTGGGTAGTGGGATAAAAGATGTTGGAAGGGATTAGAGTTTGATGTGAGGAAAACAAGAGGCTTTCACAGAGGAGATGTGTAGGTGTAAAATGTGTAAACAAAAAGTGTGGGAAGAGCTACAAGTTAGATGTACGGTGGGGAAACAAAAAAAGAGGTAGGGAGAAAAGATGTAAAGGAAGAAGGTGTTAAAACAGGAGGAACTGAAAGATGCAGGATGAGATGAAAGATGGAAATGTAGGCTATGACCCGAAAGGTACAAGGGAAAAAAATCGATGTTAAGTGTGGAGGCATAAGTGTTTGAGGTGCAGAAAAAGGGTTGGTGGAGCAGAAAAGAGCTAGTCTATGGACAAAAAAAAAAAAAAAATAGCGTGGGGAAAAAAGGATGTGTGGAGGACAGATGCATGTGAAAAGAAAAATGAAGAAAAAGGTGTGTAAGGTGTGTACAAATGAAGCATAAAAATGTGTATGTGTTATAATATTAGCTGCAGAAAAAGACGGTGTAGAAAAAAGACGTGCATGGAACTGAGAGAGAGAGAGAGAGAGAGAGAGAGAGAGGATCAAAACCTCTCGATAGGCTATGCGAGCCACCCAGTGACTGGACAACGATAATAATGACTGGTATATATATATATATTTTTTTTTGGGGGGGAGGACGAAGAGGAAAAACAAACTTAATAAAATAAAAACCCACAGCTACACCAGATTACAGGTGCCCTCCTTTCATAAACTGTAACAGCTGGACTTGAAGAACTGCTGTACGCTGAAGTTTGGTGGGAAACTATTCTGGGGAAGAGAATTCCAGGGAGATGCAGTTCGGGGAATAAAAGAATTTTGACTAGCATAAGTTCTGCAATATGGCAATGTGACAGTCAAGAGCGATACCAGATGCCCATGTAACACAGGGGAAGGCGTGGAGAGGTGGCACAAGGCACAATGGATGCAACTTCGTCTAAGCATTTGCCATAAAAGTATCTAAAATAATGCAAGGGAGGCAACATTCCTTCTTTCTTTTACGGGAGGTAGTTCATTTGTAACTGCAGGGTTATTAATAATCCTTCCAGCTTTGTCCATAATTTTGTCCAGCTGTTTTAGTGCAACCTCTCCAACCACTGCACTTAACATCTACTATTTATCACGGCTTCAAAATGGCAATCCTTAAAGGGGGTATCACACGGCACTTCATACGAGGTTTGCCGAGGATACGATGGTTAATCAGAACGGTAACGTGGTAAAATTGCGACGATACCACGGGCATTTGGAATTCATCTGAATGGATTCCTGCCGAGCATATGACGGGCAAAACAGTGTGACCAAAACCAAGGCGACTCGACAGAGAATATATCGTACTACAGCAATGAACATTTAGCCTAACACTGAATACTTATTAATATTTTAGAATATATATCAATCATTTTGAAAACCTTATAAAGAGTTAATATTTCCTATACCGAGGAAACTGTGATGCCGATAAAATAATCACGTGTTTACAACTGAGGATTCCACTGCAGCTAGACGTAATGCTACCAGTCATTTTACCGAAAGCCATTTTAACTGATGGGGCTCCTGGATAATGTGATGTGCTGTATACTTCTCATCGGCGTGTGTACCTTTTTGTAAACAAAGTTGCTTCTTATTCTCTACCGGGTAAGCGACAGCGATCACTTTCCACAGTCGCGAGATGGGGCTCTGGCAACAGTGTGAGAAGCATGTCCTTTGCCGAGGATACGAGGAACGTGTGTGATAGCGTCCAAGTTTCGTTCCACTTAAATCTTCCTCGGCCGTTCCTAATACGAGGTACCATGTGATACCCCCATTTAGGGGACATACGACCACCTCATCTTGCAGTTTTGTCTTAACCATAGTTTTCCATGGGATTCTATTTCATGATTACGTTTTCAAGTTCATAAAATATTTTAAAATTCTTTAAAAAGTGGGGAAGAGTTTTTAAAAAGGTTTGTTTACAGTTCCTAACGACACCGAAGTCAGACGGACGCCATTTTGTGGGAAGAGAAGTCAGACAGACGCCATCTTGTGGGTCGAGAAGACAGACGGACGCCATGTTGTGGGGCAAGAACGCCATGTTGTGGGTCGAGAAGACAGACAGACGCCATGTTGTGGGGCGACAAGACAGACGGACGTCATCTTGTGGAGCGAAAGACAGACGGACGCCATCTTGTGGGGCGAGAAGACAGACGGATGCCATCTTGTGGAGCGAGAAGACAGACGGACGCCATCTTGTGGAGCGAGAAGACAGACGGACGCCATCTTGTGGAGCGAGAAGACAGACGGACGCCATCTTGTGGAGCGAGAAGACAGACGGATGCCATCTTGTGGGGCGAGAACAGACGGACGCCATCTTGAACGTTGTCATTTTTGAAGGAAATTACCCTTATCGGTGTCAATTTATCCAAACAACCTAAATTTTCGTACAGACCCAATCTTACGTACCCTATCCTATCACTTATGTAATGATATATTTTGTTTATTGATGGATCCCATTCGTACTCGAAAAAGTACTTTTGTACATCTTTACCAAGTTACTGATTTACTTCAAACAGGTAAAAAAAAAAAAAAGGGTGGGGGCTGATTTTTAAAACGAGGTTTTCTGTCTCCTTAAGGATTAGCTACAAAATAATGCTTGACACAGTAAAGAAAGTGTTATCATCACGGTAAACATACGGTTTAGTTTAGGCCGCAGAAATGCCTTACTAATTCCCTTCCTCCTCTCCCAGGTTATTTTCTGTATTTTGCTGATGACTTTTATGATAGTAAATGATTTACTGCTGATTTTGTTTCCCTGTTGTTTTTGTCAATGCTCATTCCCATTCACTCGTGTTGGTTTCTCAGGCGTACTGGCAGTCTTTCTAAAACGTACTCTTATCGACTGAAATTTATTTTACAGCTGTTGCAGCTTGACCTTATATATTCACAGCTTATCCTTAATCTACTTTTAAATCTAACCCAGCAAAACATCCTAACCTTACCTAACTCAACCTAGCTAACTATCCAACGGTAATAACCATACGCACCGAAAGGGAACACCAAATTTATTTCGATAAAACTGCGTAGCGTTTAGTGTGTCCGCCATTACGCCCAGGAAACATCACGCGTCGGGGAAGCAAATTATGGATAATAAAAACAAGCGGGAAACAAATTCACCACCATAAAGGAAAAAAAATACTAAGCAAACCAACAATAAGTGAACTGTTCAGGTTTCTCTGTTCATTAAACTACATTTACCATCATCATAACAGACGCTCTCAGTATCTGGATAATCGGTCGCCCAAGTGACAGCAAATTTCCTAACTTCCTTTATTATTTATTCTGCACATTACATATCAATATCCTCCTGTATATTATCGGGGGGCGCGGTAGCACAGTGGTAGCGCGCTGGACTTGGGATCGGGGGATTGCAAGTTCGAGCCTCGCCCGGGCTGCCGCGCCGGGAGGGGTAGCTCCCTCCTGTAACCCTAGCGGGGCTATATAGTCCAATACAGGGCTTTGCTCGGGGGAACTCCATTTCTCCCATTTTTCCTGTATATTATCGATGTAAAGTATATCCATATTCAAACTACATAAATGGCATAAAACAGGACGCTTACGTGAAATACGCGAAATGAATCATCAATAAACAAGTGCTGCAACGTCTCCAATGCCACCCAGAACATGGACGAATGATAAAAATGGCTGACCTTCCTTGCAGATGGCGTAGGGGGAAGCCGATCAGTCTACCACCTGGCCCTTCGTTTGACCCAGCCTCCTGTACACCTCGAGACGGACACCACCACCAGGCCACAAACATCCACTCACTCGTAGTTTCGAAGATCACACGAACGCAGAAAAAAAAAAAAAAAATCACAACACTACACCCACCCACCATCACCACCCCCCGGCACTGAACTCAAGACTGGCAGCCGCAGCGTGGCAGTGACGGTGTAGCGTTATGATCTGTCCCCCTGTCCGCCCCCTACGGCGCATGCGCGGGGGTTGCCAGAAGCCGCCACAAATATGCCATTTGTCCTCTGATCTCTGTAGGGGTAACATGATCGGAGCCTCTCGCCCTTTGTTTACAAACGGCAAATGGTCATTCCGGCTTCTCTTATCATTCGTCTCAAAGCTTTCTCGGGTAGTTTCCGCCCTTAAATTAAATTAGATTAGGCGGAAAGCAGTAAAAATTCGAATTTCTAAGGTATGAATGAGTTAGGTTGGATAAACATAGATATAATTAATCATCTGGGGACGAGTTATCTAATCTGTTAGGCGTGAGGATTGCCTTAGCTTTGTATCTTTACAGGAATGAGTCAAGCTCGTACTGTCCCGTGTATTAAACCATTTTTATCATACATATCCTTGAAATTATAAATAGTTTTGGCACACACTACCTCATTCAGTTGTGCATTCCACAGATCAATTGTCCTATTATGGAAACAGAATTTCCATACATCTTTATCACCTCTCTTTTTATGCTGTATTTTGCAATGTCCTCTTGCTGATGCTTCACACATATGATATATATTCATTTATGTCTATTTTCCGTTCCCCTGATATGCATTTAAATAGCATAATCATGTCTCCTCCTCTCCTGCAGCGTTGGAAAATTCAATCTTTCCAGTCTTTCTCAGTAACTTAAATCCCTTAAGCTTGGTCCCCATCTTGTAGTGGCCCGTTGTACTTTTTCAATCTTATCTGTATTTTTTGAGATGAGGATTCCAGACTACTGTGATGCATACTCCAGAGTTGGTCTGATGAATATCTTCCTCAGCATATCTTCATTTATATATGTGAATGCTATTCTCATATTAGCAAGCAATATATACATGTTTCGTACCTTCTCACTGATGTGATCATCAGGAGATAGTCTGTTACTGATAATTACTCCTAGGTCCTTCTCCTTTTATGATATGTGTAGGGTTGATCTTCCTGACTTATAATATAAATCTGGTCTTTTCTTACTTTTACCAAATTTTATTACATGACACTTATCCACATTAAATTCCATTTGCCATTTATTGCTCCATTCATGAAGCTTGTTCAATTCCTCTTGCAGCTCTTTGCAAGAATCTATGTTAGTAATTTTCTTTTGAATTTTTGCATCATCTGCAAACATATTTAGATAGCTTCCGTTTCCAATTTTACTATCTATGCCATTTATATATACTAAAAACATAATATACTAAAAACACAACTGAGCCCTGTGGAACTCCGCTGGTCACTTCCCTCCATGATGAGTAATTTCCAATTAATATTGTTCTCATTTCCCTTTTTCTGAGATAATCCTGCATCCAACAGTGGAGATTCCCTTGGATACCTCCTTGATAGTACAGCTTCCATAAAAGTCTTTGGTGCGGTACTCTGTCAAATGCTTTCTTAAAATCTAAATAGATACTGTCCACCCATCCTTCTCTTTTCTGTAATGTTTCTCTAACTTTGTCATAATTGCTTAGAAGATTAGTAACACATGATTTTCCCTTCCTAAAACCGAACTGCCTCTTTTATCATACCATGTTCTAGATGTTTTACCCAAACTTCCCTTATCAGCTTTTCTAGTATCTTACAACACTGGTCAGTGATACTGGTCTGTAGCTGAGTAGTTCTCATTGTGTTAAATTTGACTAGTGTACAGGTATTTGTAGACCTCACAGGTGGTTAAGAGGGATTAGTAAAGGACTCATGAATGGAATGGAATAATTAAAAAAGAAAAAAAAAGAGCGAGCACCAAGTCACTCAATGACTAAGTTTCCCCCTGGGAGGGGGGGGGATAGAATACCTCCTCAGTATCCCTGCTTGTCGTAAAAACCATCTAAAAGGGGCACTTTAATCTGCATCCTTCCTCTTTTCCCTCTCTGCTTCTTGTACTTTATCTGTCCCACCTCTCTGCCTTATATTTTCACTTTAATACCCACCCAACTCCTATTGTAGTGCCATATAGTCATTGAGTGGCTTGGTGCTCACTTTCCTTTCTTTTCTTTTCTTATATTCATTTTTTAATAATCCATTCCATTCAATGACTAAGTTATATGGCACTAACTTGGGTGGATATTGAAAATATATGGCAGAGAGGTGGAACAGATAAAGTATAAAAAGCAGAGGGGGAAAAGGGGAAGGATTTTTAGTCGGCTTTTACGACAAGCAGGGATACTGAGGAAGTATTTTATCTCCCCCTCCCCGAAGGGAAAGGATTCGAGAGATAACCGTGATTGGGAGCTGGCTTAGTTTCCATTGATAGTACCCTTCTGGGGAGGGGGACAGAATACTTCCTCAGTATCCATGCTTGTCGCAAAAAGGGCACTTTAATCTCCATCCTTCCCCTCTTCCCACTCTGCTCCTGTACTTTATATGTCTTACCTCTCTGCCTTACATTTTCACTTTAATACCCACCAAACCCTCTTCCATTATAGTGCCATGTAGTCATTGTTTTAGCTTGGTACTGGCGCTTATTATGCACCTCCTCTTGTACTTCATGTGTCTTATCTCTCAGCCATATATATTCACTTTAATAACCACCCAACCCCCTTCCACCTCAGTGCCATATTTTCATTGGCTTGGTGCTAACTTTTGCTTTTTTTTTTTTTTTTTTATTACTGTATTCTGTGCATTTCCACTGATAGTACTGTATATAAATATATCCTGTGCTACTGGACACGACAGGGTTTATGTTACTGCACATGTGTGCAGATTTAAATAAACGATTGGTATTAAAATATGCCAATCAGTGATGTGTAGTTATGTACCCAATGTGCTGAATAACCTAACTTAGGATTTTTTTTTTTTCATTTCCCATAAGAACTAGTATCTGAAGTGATCTCAGTAAGGTAACTGATAAGGGTTTTTACTTTATCATTATCCATTGAATCAGTAGCAGTGCTGTAACAGTGTGAACAGCAAACTTCACTAAGCATACCCTACTGGAGTGCATACTGTTTTCATAGTGTTTGGAGTTAAAAGTACGTTTCCATAAACGAAATTTTGAGGCTAATTTTTATTTCACATTGACTGAACTTGAACTACACTGGACTAGCCTAACACTCTTATGTAAGATTTCTCAAAACTAAAGGGAGATGTAAGATTTCTCAAAACTAAAGGGACTGAATTAGATAACTGGAAAAAAAAGGAGAAGGAAAAGCTAGCATCAAGCCACTTATTGACTCTATGGCATTTAAAAGGAGTTGGGTGGGTATTAAAGTGAATATATAACGCAGAGAGGAAGTTATCTAAATATGTTTGCAGATGATGCAAAAATTCAAAAGAAAATTACTAACATAGATTCTTGCAAAGAGCTGCAAGAGGAATTGAACAAGCTTCATGAATGGAGCAATAAATGGCAAATGGAATTTAATGTGGATAAGTGTCATGTAATAAAATTTGGTAAAAGTAAGAAAAGACCAGATTGATATTATAAGTCAAGAAGATCAACCCTACACATATCATAAAAGGAGAAGGACCTAGAAGTAATTATCAGTAACAGACTATCTCCTGATGATCACATCAGTGAGAAGGTACGAAACATGTATACATTGCTTGCTAATATGAGAATAGCATTCACATATATAAATGAAGACATGCTGAGGAAGATATTCATCAGACCAACTCTGGAGTATGCATCACAGTAGTCTGGAATCCTCATCTCAAAAAATACAGATAAGATTGAAAAAGTACAACGGGCCACTACAAGATGGGTACCAAGCTTAAGGGATTTAAGTTACTGAGAAAGACTGGAAAGATTGAATTTACCAACGCTGCAGGAGAGGAGGAGGAGACATGATTATGCTATATAAGTGCATATCAGGGGAACAGAAAATAGACATAAATGAATATATATCATATGTGTGAAGCATCAGCAAGAGAACATTGCAAAATACAGCATAAAAGGAGAGGTGATAGAGATGTATGGAAATTCAGTTTCCCTAATAAGACAATTGATCTGTGGAATGCACAACCGAATGAGGTAGTGTGTGCCAAAACTATTTATAATTTCAAGGATATGTATGATAAAAATGGTTTAATACACGGGACAGTACGAGCTTGACTCATTCCTGTAAAGATACAAAGCTACGGCAATCCTCACGCCTAACAGATTAGATAACTCGTCCCCAGATGATTAATTATATCTATGTTTATCCAACCTAACTCATTCATACCTTAGAAATTCAAATTTTTACTGCTTTCCGCCTAATCTAATTTAATTTAAGGGCGGAAACTACCCGAGAAAGCTTTGAGGCGAATGATAAGAGAAGCCGGAATGACCATTTGCCGTTTGGAAACAGAGGGCGAGAGGCTCCGATCATGTTACCCCTACAGAGATCAGAGGACAAATGGCATATTTGTGGCGGCTTCTGGCAACTCCCGCGCATGCGCCGTAGGGGGCGGACAGGGGGACAGATCATAACGCTACAACGGCAGCGTGAGATCCTGCCGATGATGGGAAAAGCAGGGGTGACAACCATCCCGTGCCAGGCCGTCAAAAACCACACCGTAAACTTTCTAAGCGTCTATAAATCAGTCACGCCTAGTACTACTTAATTACTACACATTGGGTTTACTAACAGTGTTATATAATTTCTTCATGCTTAAGCGACTAATCTGCTGGAGTACAGTGGAAGCAATAATCATCCCTGATTTATTAAACCATCCCAAATATTGGTACTCTTGATCTGTTGGACATGCGCGGCGCAGCGACTCATATTGCCACCGCGGGTCTATTTAAACATGCATCACGGGTTAGTTGTGTATATATTTTACATATTTTGTAATTTGTTATAACACCAAGTCAGTTAAAGAAATAAAGAAAAATAATACGATATTTCCTGTCTATTAAGGAAATATATGACACTTCCGTCTTCACATTTTCAAAGGACGATGCTTTTGAAAATAATATCCGGCAACTTTTCACGTATGTCCTTGCCTTATTATCATTATTATTATTTGTTTTATACAGCACAAGAAGGAATTCAATACGACATAAAATACTCTCCATAACTATTTACCTTTGGAAAACCTGCGAGCAGTATCAACGCTCATTGTACAACCAGCGATCACCTGGCTGAAACAATATTACTTGATCGAGTGATATTTATACTATGTAACAGCAAGTGTTCACACTCTGGCTCAACAAAAATAGTTGTGTGGTTAGATATGTGCTTGTGTGTGTGTGTGTGTGTGTGTGGTTGATGCGTGGTGTTGTGAGCAGGTAAGTTGCTGTGTGGTCACATGCTTGTTTTGGGGTTTGACGTGTTATGTTGTCGGCAGGTAAGTAGTTATGTGGTTAGATGTTTGTTTCCGTGGTTTGATGCGTAGTGTTGTGAGCAGGTAAGTAGTTGTGTGGTCAGATGCGTGCTTGTGTTGTTAATGATCAGTATTGTGGTTAGATGTGTGGTTGGATGCAAGGTTGCGTGGTTAGATGCCTGACTGTGTGGCTATAGACGAGGTTGGGCTGAAGTTGAACGAATATGCTGATTGCAAAAGGTCTCATGTCAAAACTTGGCACACACTTCCTGTTGCATGTGGTGATGGAAGGCACTACATGAAATACAGGATGGGACATTTATATCTAAAGCATTTCTTAGTGTTGAAATATAAAGTTGTGGTGATGGAAGGCGCTACATGAAATACAGGATGGGACATTTATATCTAAAGCATTTCTTAGTGTTGAAATATAAAGTTGTGGTGATGGAAGGCACTACATGAAATACAGGATGGGACATTTATATCTAAAGCATTTCTTAGTGTTGAAATATAAAGTTGTGGTGATGGAAGGCGCTACATGAAATACAGGATGGGACATTTATATCTAAAGCATTTCTTAGTGTTAAAATATAAAGTTGTGGTGATGGAAGGCGCTACATGAAATACAGGATGGAACATTTATATCTAAAGCATTTCTTAGTGTTGAAATATAAAGTTGTGGTAATGGAAGGCGCTACATGAAATACAGGATGGGACATTTATATCTAAAGCATTTCTTAGTGTTGAAATATAAAGTTGTGGTGATGGAAGGCGCTACATGAAATACAGGATGGGACATTTATATCTAAAGCATTTCTTAGTGTTGAAATATAAAGTTGTGGTGATGGAAGGCGCTACATGAAATACAGGATGGGACATTTATATCTAAAGCATTTCTTAGTGCTGAAAGGCGCTACATGAAATACAGGATGGGACATTTATATCTAAAGCATTTCTTAGTGTTGAAATATAAAGTTAGTTCACAACACATATACTGTGCATAGTACATGGATGAAAACATGTCAAAGACGAAGTAGTGACGTGACAGTTTAGTTTTAAAAATTACATCTGGCAAATGGGTGTCACTGGAGTTTTTGTATTCACGACAGCGAATTAGCATACTGCTGAATACTGCATGCACTGTTGCTTTATCAACAGTGTGACAGGGTATTAGCATACTGCTTATTACTGCATGCAATGTTGCTTTATCAACAGTGTGACAGCGTATTAGCATACTGCTTATTACTGCATGCAATGATGCTTTATCAACAGTGTGACAGCGTATTAGCATACTGCTTATTACTGCATGCAATGATGCTTTATCAACAGTGTGACAGCGTATTAGCATACTGCTTATTACTGCATGCAATGATGCTTTATCAACAGTGTGACAGCGTATTAGCATACTGCTTATTACTGCATGCAATGTTGCTTTATCAACAGTGTGACAGCGTATTAGCATACTGCTTATTACTGCATGCAATGTTGCTTTATCAACAGTGTGACAGCGTATTAGCATACTGCTTATTACTGCATGCAATGTTGCCCTCATGGGGCAACGTAGGATTGGATGTTGGATGGATGGATGAATGTGAATAATTGCAAGGATCTTTGTCATACACGTCCAACACTCAGGCCTTAAATGTACTGTATTATGCCAGCCCCGCCTCGGGTGCCAACACCACTACGGGGGTGATATGCCACTGGCTGTTATCGTTATCTGTGCCCCGCCTCGGGTGCCAACACCACTACGGGGGTGATATGCCACTGGCTGTTATCGTTATCTGTGCCCCGCCTCGGGTGCCAACACCACTACGGGGGTGATATGCCACTGGCTGTTATCGTTATCTGTGCCCCGCCTCTCACCTACAGTACAGTCTACAAACGCAATGGGTCGTATTCTCCTTCTCTTAGCAACTTTCCCATCACCTATTCATAAGCAATTTATTTTGCCCATTACGTACTTATATTGTCTTGTATATATTGATGCAAACACTGTCGAATTACAAAGATAAATAGCATACAAAAGGATACTGGGGTGTAATTTGCGACCTAAATCACTCAGGAATTAAGAAGTGTTACGAAGTGTCCCATACAAAGATGCTGCGCCTCAAAGTATTCCGTACACAGGCTCAGCAGCTATTTGTATCAGCCAAGAAGAGGGAAAGAAAAAAAATAAGAAAGAACGAAATAATGAAGAAGCAGAAGAAAAAAGAAAGAAAGAAAGAAGAAGATGATGATGATGATGATGAATGATCTTAATCATAATAATCATCATCATCAACTTCAGCCAAATATCATCCTCGTCATGATACTGCCGTCCTTCTGGCCATGACAAACAGACCAGACAGGCTGCAGAACCCGGGCCAGTAAAACACAGCAGCAGGATAAACTGCCATCAAAGTAGCCAGTGAAATGCGCCACACGGACACAAGGCAAACAAACTATACCAGCATTTGTACACCTGGCAGCCCAGCACGGGTTTTTACCTGCTTCTCAACACGCTACAGAAATGACAGCAATTACTATTTTTTTTTTTTTTACATCACGTTCATGAAGAAAATATTGAAATAATCCTTTACTGCTGTCAAAACATTAATGCCATAACGTCGATATTCATTGTGTATACTGTCTTGGCCTCTCCCCACCCCCACCCCCACAGTTCTACCTCATCCCACCCACTTCATCTCCCACGCCCATTTCTTTATCCCCCCCCCCTCGTCTTTCATTTTTGGAGGAATCTTTGGCATTAATCTTGGCTGCACTGCAACCAGTAATCCTGCCACAGCCATTTCCACAGGGTACACTCTCCTGCCCCAGCCCCACCGCCCACCAACATTCCAGTCCGTCCCACCCACTGCTTTGCTCACCAAGGCCAGTACTCTGCCCGCTCTTTGATGGTTTCATGGGGCGACGCAGGTCACCAGATCAACCAACGCCCTGGCTCATTTCCTGTTCCCTCTCTCTAGACAAGTTTACTCAGCACAGTAGCGACCTTTTCTAATGGAGGGGTTAGATATAAGCTTCATTATCTCCTTCACCACTTACAGAATCTCCTTAGTTGACTGAAATCGTCTGCTTGCATCAAGGATAAAATAAATCTTGTGTCCTCGGGTGTAAGCGATTAACACGCACCCGCTTACCAAACTATATTATGATCCGATTTATGTATGATTGTTGGTTTGTTTGTTACCGTAACACAGCAAAAACGGCGCAACGTAGCGCATGTTGGGTTAGAGCAAGGTACCGTTAAAATGCCCTAACTTGGAGAATAAAACAATTTCCAGGCCAGTCGGGCAACGGTTCCCGAGTTAACATCAAGTAGAGGCCGCCGAAGGCTGCCTTTAAGCGAGTATGTACAGCAGCATCAATCACCTGGATGCCATCGTCCCTATAGTTCATTCACCTCAACTTGGCCCAGAGGTTCGTCCTTATGAAGCATGTTTCCCGTAGCTCACTGGTAGGATAAGACAATACTACGGCTCTACATTCCTTCCACAGCACTTTCTCGTGACTAGCATCATATCCAAGTGTTAGTCTCTTGCTATAGCTCAGCATTCATGATGGATAGATGGTAAATTTAGGCCAAGTTAAAGTAAACAGGGTATAGTATTCAGTACTGATATTTTACTAATGATAATCCTATTGGAAAAACAAATACCAGGTACAGTCGATCACAAAAGTATGGGTGCACACTCAGCACGAAGTAATTTGACACCATGGACGACGGAGACTGGAAAATACCTAATGCTTATTCACAACGCTGGCAAACTTTTTTTTTTTTTTTTTTTTTCACAAAGACCACATACATAACCTGCCTGGGACAAATTTCCAGTTATTATCATACATACTCAGATGATAATTAATCTTCTTGAGAGTGTATGTGAGTAAGGTGGAGGGGGGAGAGGGAGGGGGAGACCGAGGATGAAGTGAAGGGATGGAATGGAGAGGGATTGTCCGGTAGAGAAAGGGGGGTGTAAGTTGGGGACAGGGCAGCGAAATGGCAGGGGACAGGGGGGCCAGGGAGGCGATTTGTTTGTGGCCATCCCTTGAGGGATTAAGGCGTCTGGCTATAGATAGACAGACAAACAGAATTCACAAGCTATATCGAACAGTTTGGATATCATCGCACCCATCCTACTCGATTTTTTGTTAATCAACCGTATATTTGTAGCCTATAATATCTCTCAAATTTTCAGTTGAACAATTATTAAACGTGTATACCCCCTGGGGGTAGGGGGGTCTGTCAAGAATACTCCCCCAGTATCCCTGCTTGTCGTAAAAGGCGACTAAAAGGGTTGGCGGAGGGTTAGTGCCCCTCCCCGGAAAACAACTAACTAAAAAAACAAACAATAAGCCTCGGACAAGGACTGACCAAACGTTGACGACCAAGGACCGGACAAAGGACATTGCAATTGGAACGTGGAATGTAAGAGGAGCAAATGATGAGGTGAAAGAGAGAGAGATTGTCCAGGTGCTTGAGGATGCGAAAGTGGATGTATGTGGAATAACTGAAACAAAATGGAGAGGAGAAAGTGTGAGAGAATGGGAGTACGGATGGGGTATATGTGCAGGAGTAGGTGGGAATGAGAGGGCAAAGGAAGGAGTGTGTATAGTTGTGAGTAAAAGATGGAAGAGGAGCATAAGACAGTATGGATCAGTTGGATCAAGGATTGTGTGGGTAAAGTTGAAAGTTGGAATACAAATGTGGGCGATTGTGTGTGTGTATGCGCCAACGCAAGATCGTGCTAGAAGAGTGAGAGAAGAGTTCTGGACAAATGTAGAAGTATGCATGGAAAAGTTTGGAAGGAATGATAGAGTGTTTTTGATCGGTGATATGAATGGTAAAGTTGGGAATGTGAAGGTGGATGGAATAGTTGGTGAGTGGGGTGTGCCTGCTGAGATAGATGAGAATGGGAGTACGTTAGTGGACATTTGTGCTGGGAGGGGGTTGGTGATAGCCAATACCCTCTTCAGGCATAAAATGATCCACAGGTATACATGGCGAGTGATGAGAAGGGTGGGTGGTGAATTGAGTGAAAGGAAGGCAATGATTGATTATGTGTGTGTGGATGAAAGGATGCGAAGATGTATATTGGATGCAAGAGTTTATAGAGGTTGGGGGAGTGGACTTTCTGACCACTACTTGGTGGTGGCCAGAGTTAAAGTTCAAGTAAGATGGAGGAATAGAAGAAGGGAAAGACGAGAGGAAGGAGTAGTTGCAAGGAGAGTGGAAAGGTTACAAGAGGATGAGAAAAAGGCAGAGTATAAGAGAGAAGTGGAGGAACGATTGGGCAAATATGAGTTGGAGCAGATGGGGGACGTGGAAGGTGTGTGTAGAATATTTACAGAAGAAATATGTGCAGCATGTGATGTGGTGTGTGGAAGGAAGAGAAGACGGAGGGGAGTGCAAGGAACAGCGTGGTGGACTGAAGGGGTGAAACGGGCTGTGGCACAAAAGAAGAAAGCATACAATGAATGGATGAGAAATAGGGACGTGGAAGAAGTTGAGAGTTGGAAGAGAGAGTTATATGTAGAAAGGAAGAGAGAGGTGAAAAGATTAGTAAGAGAGAGTAAGAAGAGAGTGGATGAGGAATTTGGAAGGAATTTGAGTGTAAAGTGGAGGGACTGTAAGAAAATGTTCTGGAAAGAGGTGAAAAGAGTAAGACAGGGTGGAAGTGAAGTTAGCAGGGGAGTGAAAGATAAAAATGGTAGATTACTAGTGGAGAAGGGAGAAAAAGTGAGCAGATGGAGAGAACACTTTAAGGAATTGTTGAACGTGGAGGATGGAAGTAATGCAAGTATAAGTGGCTGGGGAATGGCTGGGAGAAGGAGGGAGGTGAGAAGACAGGAAGAAATCAGTAGGATAGAAGTTGTGGAAGCAATGAAGAAAGTTAAATCAGGGAAAGCCCCAGGAATTGATGGAGTGTGTGGTGAAATGTTGAAGCATGGGGGAGAGTTAGTAGTAGAATGGATGTGGAAGATGTGCAGATTGGCCTGGGAGGAAGGTAGAGTCCCGGAGGATTGGAAGTCAGGTATAATTATTCCCTTGTACAAAGGAAAAGGGGAAAAAGAAGTGTGTGGTAATCATAGGGGCATTTGTCTTCTTAGTATAATAGGAAAAGTGTATGGTAGGATACTTATTGACAGAGTTAGAGAAAGAACAGAGAAATTAGTTGGAGAAGAACAGGGAGGCTTTAGGAAGGGAAGAGGTTGTGTAGATCAGATATTCATTCTTAGATCTTTAGTGGAAAAGTTTCTAGAGAAGGGAAAGAAGTTGTATGCGGCTTTCATGGATTTGGAGAAAGCATATGACAGGGTGGATAGACTAGGATTGTGGAAAGTGTTAAGAATATATGGAATAGATGGGAAGTTGTTGAATGCTGTGAAGAGTATGTACGATGGTGCAAAGGCTGCCGTGCGTGTGGATGGTGAACTAAGTGAATTTTTCTCTTTGAAAGTTGGGTTGAAACAGGGATGTGTCATGTCTCCATGGTTGTTCAATCTGTACTTGGATGGGGTAATAAAAGAGGTACAAGGTAGGGTAGTGGATGTTGGAGTGGCCCTGGTGAGAGAGGATAGTGTTTGGAAACTCCCTGTACTGTTGTTTGCAGATGATACCGTGTTGTTGAGTGAAGACGAAGGAGAGCTGCAAGGCTTGGTGGATGAGTTTGAGAGAGTGTGTAGGAAACGGAATCTAAAGGTGAATGTAGGGAAGAGTAAAGTGATGGTCTTTGAGAGAGGTGAAGTCAGTGAATGTACAGCGAGGTTGGATGGTGAGGAATTGGAAAATGTTAGTACGTTTAAGTACTTGGGTAGTGTGATGAGTAAGGATGGAGGTTTGGAGGGTGAAGTGCTTGAAAGGGTACAGCAGGGAAGAAAGGTTGCTGGTTCTTTGAAAGCAGTGATAAGAAACAGGGAAGTGAGCATGGAAGTGAAAAAGTTACTACATGACAGTATTGTGATACCAACTCTAACGTACGGAAGTGAAGCGTGGACGTTGTTGGAAGGACACAAGTCAAGAGTGAGAGCCGTGGAAATGAGTTATTTAAGAGGAGCCTGTGGAGTCACATGGAGAGACAGGCTGACGAATGAGGATATAAAGGAGCGTTGTGGTGTTGATGTGGATGTGATAGGAAGCGTTATGAGGAACACACTGAGGTGGTTTGGCCATGTGGAGAGGATGGAGGGTGAAAGACTGACGAAGAGAGTGTATGTGAGTGAGGTGGAGGGGGAAAGAGGGAGGGGGAGGCCGAGGATGAGATGGAGAGATGGGGTGGAGAGGTATATGAGAGAGGGGGGTGTGAGTTGGGAGCAGGGGAGTGAAATGGCGGGGGACAGGGCGACTTGGAGGCGATTTGTTTGTGGCCACCCCAAACGGGATTGAGGCGTCTGGCAATAGATAGATAGATAGATAGTATACCGTAAATATTCTGAAAAGCTAGTTAGACTTGAAAGATCAAATCACCGGGTTTCAGATAAATATAAAACAGGTGGATCAATATTTTTGTCCGCAACTGTACACAGACCATAACAGATTCCTAACAAATGAGGCGAAAAAAGACAATGGTTTATGCAAGTGTTGGGAGGCAGAACAGACGTGAGCTGGTGTGGGTGTTGGTGTTTGGTGAATATATGTGAATCAGTGAATAGTAATTGTGTGGGTGTTGGTGTTTGGTGAATATATGTGAATCAGTGAATAGTAATTGTGTGGGTGTTGGTGTTTGGTGAATATATGTGAATCAGTGAATAGTAATTGTGTGGGTGTTGGTGTTTGGTGAATATATGTGAATCAGTGAATAGTAATTGTGTGGGTGTTGGTGTTTGGTGAATATATGTGAATCAGTGAATAGTAATTGTGTGGGTGTTGATGTTTGGTCAATATATGTGAATCACTTAATAGTAATTGTGTGGGTGTTGGTGAATATTGTAAATCAACAATTAAAAATTGTGTGTGTGTTAACAGTACTTAGTGAATGAGTCACTGAATAACAGTTGTGTGAGTGTTGGTATGGTTTGTGAAGAGGCTTTACTAAATAACAGGTATCAGTGTGTGTGTGTGTGTGTGTGTGTGTGTGTGTGTGTGTGTGTGTGTGTGTGTGTTAATAAACAGCTTTTATAAGAGTATAATAATCTCCTGGTTTTCCCTCTTCCTTTTAAGTTCTGGATCCAACACAGTGCCCATCGCTTATATAGTAGGGGGGAAAGGATGATGATGATGATTACGGTGATGATGACCTTTGTGCAGCTAACGATGATGATGATTAGGGTGATGATGATGACCTCTGTGCAGCTAACGACGACGACGACGACGATGATGATGATTACGGTGGTGATGATGACCTTTGTGCAGCTAACGATGATGATGATTAGGGTGATGATGATGACCTCTGTGCAGCTAACGACGACGACGACGATGATGATGATGATTACGGTGGTGATGATGACCTTTGTGCAGGTAATGATGATGATGATTATGATGGTAATGTCGACCTATATGCATGTACAGATGATGATTACGGTGGTGATGATGACTTTTGTGCATGTAATGATGATGATGATCAGCAAATGAGGCAGCACCTAGAGTTGGACGTCGATGGCTTCGTTGCAGCGACCTCTCGTAGCTTGTGATGCTGTACTATAGTGAAAAGAAAGGAAAAAGAAAGAAATAAAGGGCGAAAGAAAGACAAGGAGAAAGAAAGTGAGAAATGTGCAAAATAAAGAGAAATGAAGTAAAATGTGAAAGAGAAGAGAAGGAATAAAAGTAGACGGTCAGACCAAAGAGTTGGCCTGGGTACAGGTGTAGTAGTGTGCCAGGCCGCTCCACCTTACTGCATCTTGTGTCCTACCTCTGTCCTAGCTTGTGATGGCGTTATATAGTGGTGGCTTTGATCTAATGTAGCCAGTGGTGGTGGTGCTGAGAGTTACCATGATGATGATGATGATGATGATGATGATGGTTATAACTGTGAGGATTAAATAAACGAGTACATAAGAAGTACAAATAACAGGTTGTGCGTTAGAGAAAAGTCTAGAAAATGAAAAGACTCTCCCTTACCCACCACGCTCTCCAACAAAAAGGATATATATATATATATATATATATATACGTTTGCCGGAAAGACCAAACATGTTTCTATACGAAAGACAGAAACTGAAATTCTATACGGTATGAAATATGTAATCTACAGCAGCCTACAGCTTTGTCTTTTGTTGGAGTTACGCTACATGCACACCCACGAGAAACTAATTTCCGCGTAGTAATGACACCTTTATAAAATGTCTGCCACAGCCATAATTTACTATGTAATGGCCTAAAAACCTTTGTAGTGGCCCGAAACATCACCAGACATTACTATATACTTGTTTAAAGTGTATTTTGAGATGATTTACCAACACACTTTGCTAAATTCTGCCAAAATACAGCTTAAACTTGTGCATTTGTGATGGTTTACTCACCCAGGAAAACCCGGAGCCGGCAAAGTGGAGTACCGCGAAAGACGAGGCTGACTGTACTCGTGTGACTGTCGTCAGGATACACGTCAGCCTGGAAATAAACACACGCCATTACTTATTGACTAGAGTCTACAAATATTTATCCCAGCCAGGTTTGTAATGTATCTATAGTTCTTGCACTAACCACTGTTGCTGTAGTATATTCCATTGCATTAAACACACGCCATTACTTATTGACTATACAAATATTTATCCTGACAAGTTTGTAGTGTAGCCATACTCCTTGCACTGCTGCTGTAGTTTATTTGACTGTTCATCTACAGGTAAAGCAGTTTTTCCCTATATTAATATTCCACTTCTTACCATGAATTGTAGTCGTAGTGTCGTTCTGTATATCAAACAAAATATTCAGCACAGCAGTCCACCAGGGTCATGTTAAGGCTGGGGATACAAATATTAAGCTACTACTATCATTCTTTTTATTTATCATATTCTTTTAATTATACCTATTTTCATCATATACTTTATAATACCTTACGTAATATACTCATGATACTTTCTCTTACTCTGTTTCTCTCAGCCATTCTGTCTGTATATTATACTGTGTCTATTTTACTTTCCAGTATTGTATTCCAGCTGCCGCCAAACGATTGTATTCAGTTCAGAGTGAGTCATGGCATCCTGAGAAGCAACGTAAATTGGACAACATACTAATTCATACCCCTGGGGGTAGGGTTTTTTTTTTTTTCAAGAATACTCCCCCAGTATCCCTGCTTGTCGTAAAAGGCGATTAAAAGGGTTGGCGGAGGGTTAGTGCCCCTCCCCGGAAAACAACTAACTAAAAAAACAAACAAGAAGCTTCGGACAAGGACTGACCAAACGATGACGACCCAGGACCGGACAAAGGACTTGGTAATGGGTACATGGAATGTAAGAGGAGCGAATGATGAGGTGAAAGAGAGAGAGATTGTCCAGGTGCTTGAGGGTGCGAAAGTGGATGTATGTGGAATAACTGAAACAAAATGGAGAGGAGAAAGTGTGAGAGAATGGGAGTATGGATGGGGTATATGTGCAGGAGTAGGTGAGAATGAGAGGGCAAAGGAAGGAGTATGTATAGTTGTGAGTTAAAGATGGAAGAGCATAAGACAGTATGGATCAGTTGGGTCAAGGATTGTGTGGGTAAAGTTGAAAGTTGGAATACAAATGTGGGCGATTATGTGTGTGTATGCGCCAACGCAAGATCGTGCTAGAAGAGTGAGAGATGAGTTCTGGACAAATGTAGAAGTGTGCATGGAAAAGTTTGGAAGGAATGAGAGAGTGTTTTTGATCGGTGATATGAATGGTAAACTTGGGAATGTGAAGGTGGATGGAATAGTTGGTGAGTGGGGTGTGCCTGCTGAGGTAGATGAGAATGGGAGTGCGTTAGTGGACATTTGTGCTGGGAGGGGGTTGGTGATAGCCAATACCCTCTTCAGGCATAAAATGATCTACAGGTATACATGGCGAGTGATGAGAAAGGTGGGTGGTGAACTGAATGAAAGGAAGGCAATGATTGATTATGTATGTGTGGATGAAAGGATGCGAAGATGTGTAATGGATGCAAGAGCTTATAGGGATTGGGGGAGTGGACTTTCTGACCACTACTTGGTGGTGGCCAGAATTAGGATTCAAGTAAGATGGAGGAACAGAAGAAGGGAAAGACGAGAGGAAGGAGTAGTTGCAAGGAGAGTGGAAAGGTTACAAGAGGATGAGAAAAAGGCAGAGTATAAGAGAGAAGTGGAGGAACGATTGGGCAAATATGAATTGGAGCAGATGGGAGACGTGGAAGGTGTGTGTAAGATATTTACAGAAGAAATATGTGCAGCATGTGATGTGGTGTGTGGAAGGAAGAGAAGACGGAGGGGGGTGCAAGGAACAGCGTGGTGGACTGAAGAGGTGAGACAGGCTGTGGCACAAAAGAAGAAAGCATACAATGAATAGGGGCGTGGAAGAAGTTGAAAGGCGGAAGAAAGAGTTATATGTAGAAAGAAAGAGAGAGGTGAAAAGGTTAGTAAGAGAGAGTAAGAAGAGAGTGGAAGAGGAATTTGGAAGGAATTTGAGTGTAAAGTGGAGGGACTGTAAGAAAATGTTCTGGAAAGAGGTGAAAAGAGTAAGACAGGGTGGAAGTGAAGGTAGCAGGGGAGTGAAAGATAAAAATGGTAGATTACTAGTGGAGAAGGGAGAAAAAGTGAGCAGATGGAGAGAACACTTTAAGGAATTGTTGAACATAGAGGATGGAAGTAATGCGAGTATAAGTGGCTGGGGAATGGCTGGGAGAAGGAGGGAGGTGAGAAGACAGGAAGAAATCAGTAGGATAGAAGTTGTGGAAGCAATGAAGAAAGTTAAATCAGGGAAAGCCCCAGGAATTGATGGAGTGTGTGGTGAAATGCTGAAGCATGAGGGAGAGATAGTAGTACAATGGATGTGGAAGATGTGCAGATTGGCCTGGGAGGAAGGTAGAGTCCCGGAGGATTGGAAGTCAAGTATAATTATTCCCTTGTACAAAGGAAAAGGGGAAAAAGAAGTGTGTGGTAATCATAGGGGCATTTGTCTTCTTAGTATAAGTGTATGGTAGGATACTTATTGACAGAGTTAGAGAAAGAACAGAGAAATTAGTTGGAGAAGAACAGGGAGGCTTTAGGAAGGGAAGAGGTTGTGTAGATGAGATATTCATTCTTAGATCTTTAGTGGAAAAGTTTCTAGAGAAGGGAAAGAAGTTGTATGCGGCTTTCATGGATTTGGAGAAAGCATATGACAGGGTGGATAGACAAGGATTATGAAAAGTGTTAAGAATATATGGAGTAGATGGGAAGTTGTTGAATGCTGTGAAGAGTATGTACGAAGGTGCGAAGGCTGCAGTGCGTGTGGATGGTGAACTAAGTGAATTTTTCTCTTTGAAAGTTGGGTTGAAACAGGGATGTGTCATGTCTCCATGGTTGTTCAATCTGTACTTGGATGGGGTAATAAAAGAGGTACAAGGTAGGGTAGTGGATGTTGGAGTGGCCCTGGTGAAAGAGGATAGTGTTTGGATACTCCCTGTACTGTAGTTTGCAGATGATACTGTGTTGTTGAGTGAAGACGAAGGGGAGCTGCAAGGCTTGGTGGATGAGTCTGGGAGAGTGTGTAAGAAACGGAACCTAAAGGTGAATGTAGGGAAGAGTAAAGTGATGGTCTTTGAGAGAGGTGAAGTCAGTGAATGTACAGCGAGGTTGGATGGTGAGGAACTGGAAAATGTGAGTACGTTTAAGTACTTGGGTAGTGTGATGAGTAAGTATGGAGGTTTGAGGGTGAAGTGCTTGAAAGGGTACAGCAGGGAAGAAAGGTTGCTGGTTCTTTGAAAGCAGTGATAAGAAATAGGGAAGTGAGCATGGAAGTGAAAAAGTTACTACATGACAGTATTGTGATACCAACTCTAACGTATGGAAGTGAAGCTTGGACATTGTTGGAAGGACACAAGTCAAGAGTGAGAGCAGTGGAAATGAGTTATTTAAGAGGAGCCTGTGGAGTCACATGGAGAGACAGGCTGACGAATGAGGATATAAAGAAGAGTTGTGGTGTGGATGTGGATGTGATAGGAAGCGTTATGAGGAACACACTGAGGTGGTTTGGCCATGTGGAGAGGATGGAGGGTGAAAGACTGACGAAGAGAGTGTATGTGAGTGAGGTGGAGGGGGGAAGAGGGAGGGGGAGGCCGAGGATGAGATGGAGGGATGGGGTGGAGAGGTATATGAGAGAGGGGGATGTGAGTTGGAAGCAGGGCAGTGAAATGGAGGGAGACAGGGCGACTTGGAGGCGATTTGTTTGTGGCCACCCCAAACGGGATTGAGGAGTCTGGCAATAGGTAGATAGATAGATAGATAGATAGACTAATGCCACGAAAATGAGCAAGAGAGAAGACGAGATAGGATAAGAGCAAGAACAAAAAAAATACAGTATGTAAATAGAAATGGGTGAAAAATAGCAAGAAAAGGCGAGATCTGGTAGGAAGGGTGAAGGTGTGAACTGGGTACAGGTGTAGTAGAGTGCCAGGCCGCTCCACCTTACTGCATCTCGCCTCCTGCCTCTCTTGTTGCTTGTGGTGATAATATTGTAGCCTAGATATCTTGTAACTATGGTGGTGCTGGTGGTGATAACGATAGATAAAGAGATAGATGGATAGATTAGATGGATAGATAAATAGAGAGAACAGGAAACAATGAACAGAAAAAAAAAACTAGTAAATGGAAAATGAACAAATTAATAAAGGAAATAAAGAATGGAGGAGAGAAAGAAAAGTAAATAAAAAGATAAAATGAAATGACAAAAATAACAAAGAAATTATTAAAAAAGAACTGAGAAGAAAACGAGAGAGAGAGAAGAACAGCAAACAAAGCGAAGAAAAACGGAAAACAAGAAAGAAAACAGGAAATGAGAAAGAAAACACAGGAGGAGCGCAGCAGTAGTGATGGTTGGAACTGAAGACACCTTTATAAGAGTCCCAGATCACTGCACCTTACTTCACCTTGGCTCCTACTTCACTTGTTGCTTTATTGATGTAACAAATAGAGTAAAGAAAGAAAGGAGAGAAAGACGATGGAGGGAAAAATATAATGAAAGGAAAAAACAACATAGGAAATGAAAAGAAAAATGGAAGAAAAGAAAAACAAACAAAAAGGATATAATGAAAAAGGGAAAAGGATGACAAAAATGAAGCCAAAGGTGAAATAAAGGCAGGAAAGGGTAAAGAAATAAAATGCGTTATAAATGGTAAAGGTGTTAACTCAGTACAGGTGTAGTAGACTCCCAGGCCGCTGCACCTGACTTCGTTTCGCTCCTGCCTCTTTTATAGCTTCTGATGTCCTAATATAGTAAAGACACGAGAAACGATGAAAAAGAAAAAGGAAAAGGGAGGAGACGGAAGGAAAGAAGTGAGAAATGCAGAAAATAAAGAAAGACAACGAAAGTAAAAGGTGAAGTAGAAAGGAAGGAAGGGAGGGAGAGTGAGTGGTCTGGCACAGGGTTGAACTGGGTACACCTGTGGTAGTCTCAGGCCGCTACACCTTACTCCATCTTGTGGACCTGGAGCGGTGGCGTCTTCGTCGTGGGTCTACCCCCCAGAGGTTGTCGAGAAGAGGACAGCATGGGGGCCAAACCACCGCAATTCCCCCCCCCCCGGCCCCTCATGGAGCACGAGTACCTGGGAGTGGCGTCGGTCGCTCTGGCAAGTACCACATCTCCCAACACAACACACACAACAACACCGTTTTTTCTACACCGAGAAATGACTCCCTGGCTGTCATTTCTCGACAACTTCTTCTAGCCGGGGACATTGAGAGCAATCCAGGACCCACCAACAAATACATATGTCCAACATGCTCAAATCCTATCACGTCGAGCCGACAGACAAAGGGTTCAGTTCAGTGCAATTCCTGCAAGAACTGGACCCATTACACCTGCACAACACTTGTATCCAGAAAACATTACACAAACACCTGGACCTACTCCTTATGCTCCTTCTCCCCACCCATCAACCCCCCTACCAATCCTACTCCTACTTCCTTCACACCTCCACAGCCAAACCCATCGACCCTTCCCACACCATCCAGTCCCCCAACTCCTCCCATTCCAACCCATCCTAATACACCTCAACCCTTACCTCCATCACAACCTCCTCCTACCCCTTCCCCTCCACCCACACCACCTCCCCCCCGTGCTGCAGCAGCCAGCACACATCGCACACACAATATAAACATCCTTCAATTAAACATAGATGGCGTAAACACCAAAATACATGAACTCACACAATTCATCAAACAACAGAACATACACATTACCATCTTACAAGAAACAAAACTACACAGAGCACAGAAAACACCGACATTTCATAACTTCACCATTCGACAAGACCGGGCCGACGGTGGTGGCGGTGGACTCATCACCCTGGTACACAAATCCATCAACTCTGCAGATACCAGTGCACACACAAAGTCACTTCTCCCCCCACATGACACCATAACAGAAATACAATCAATTAAAATACGCACTGGTAACAAATCACGCATAACAATCGCTAACACATACATTCCCCCCCAGTCGTCCCCCACAGAACTACACAATTACTCTCCACAGATACACCACATCACTAACATACCCAACATCATCCTGGGTGGTGATTTCAACACCAAGTCGTCGGCCTGGCATGTCAACAACCCTGACACAGACAGAGGGCTGGTACTACAATCCCAGACAGATCATCTTTTCATACTGAACAATCTAGACCAACATACCCATATCCCACACCAAGCCCTCTTCCTCCCATCATCTCCAGACATCACCTTCTGCTCCCCAAACCTCGCCCCCACTACATCATGGAGAGTGGTCAAAACCCTAGGTTCTGATCACCTCCCAATCATCATCACTACCAAAACCAGAATCACCCCAGCTGGCCACAAACGCACATACACTAATTATAAGAGAACCAACTGGGAGGCCCTCACAACTGAAACAGAACAACATTTCGAAACACTAAACGGTACACCCATCACAAACATCAACACTGCTGTGCACACTTTCAATACAATTATACAAAACGCAGACAAAAGACACATCCCTAGAGGCAACAGAAAGAGACACAACCCCAACTTCACACCAGAAATTCAAGGCCTCATCAGACAACGGGACACATTGCGACACTCCCCTACACCCCATACACAAGACACCGTACAACAAATACAAGAACTCAACACTCAAATAAACAATAAAATATCAGAACAACAAACACTAAACTGGAAAAAATTACCTCCAAACACTTGACTACAAGACAAACATCAGCAAACTCTACATAACACTAAACAGTATCACACTTTCCAACAGCAACACCACATAATCACACGCTGCCATCACAACAACAGACACCATACCCTCAAACAAACAACAAGCACTCTCATCAATCAGTTTTCACATGTTATCCATCTAAACCCCCATCCCGAAGACCGACGTATCATCCGACGTAAGAGACAGTTCCCCACAGACCCAGACTAGCAACTTTCACTTACAACCAGACGAAGCACATCATTATCAACCTCAAGCACTCATCTGTCAACTTATCTTTTTTCCTGAAGCTTCTTTTGATATTTACATTACATAATAAAACCTTTATCTGAATGTTTGGTGTAATATTTTGCCACTAATAGTAGGGTTGACCCCCACCTCACCCTAATTGTAGCTGAAGAGAGTTCACAGCATCCATAAATTGTTTGATTTTGTTATTAAAAGCACCATTAGTAGCCACAGAATCTGGTGCTTGAATGTTTTTCCCTTATACTGTAATTATCACCAATCCAGCTGATCAAAGTAAGGCCTTTAGGAGAAGTTAGAGGAAAGTAAATAGTGACGATACTAAACTCTGTTTACTTTAACTTGGCGTAAAATTGCCATCTAACCATCTTCAGTGTTGTGCTGTAATAAGAGATTAGCACTAACATAGACTATGGTGCTAGTCACGAAGAGGTGCTATGGAAAGGATATGGAGTCACAGGCCAGTAGGTTAGTATTGTGGTAAGTGTCATAACTATGCATGATATTTTTCCGTGTCAGCCAAGGAGGTTGGGTAACCCATTGTGTAAACAGTTATTTATCCCAGTCTTATGTGAAGAGACTTATAAAAACAGATAATAAAAGAAAAAAATAGTATTCATATTATGGCTAGTTTATTTGGCATTTGTTGTGGTGCATTCAAAAGTACTGTACAAACACAGATTTGAATTTAAATTTCTACGACCGAAAAAAGGCACTCGAAAAGTTTATTTGACGTTTCCTAAACTCTGATACTATAACACTAATTCAGTCTTACAAACATTAAGAATAAGTTTTTTTTTTTTTTTTTCTAAAAATGCATAAGTGAAAAGGCTGTGAATGGCACTGGGATAATTATGGCAGAAAAATAACGAAATATTGGCAGCGCGAAGTATTCATAATATCCACTTCCGGCGTCTTGGGGCTATAAAAGGTGAGCACCTGCGTAAGCGAGTCAGTCATGCTCGAGAAATTCCTTGTTTTCCCGGGAATCTGGGTTGTTCATTTTCGTATCAGCACAAAGTTTAATAAAGTAGTAACAAGTCACCATGTCTGGTGCAAGTTTGCTGGAGGAGTACCTGAGGTGTAATAACATGGAGAAGTTGGGGACAGACGACAAGGAAGTGCTTGTGAAGTCTTACGTGGAACTGATGGCCGAAGTTGCTGTCATTAAGAAACTGGGTTTTGGGGTGGATGGACAAGTGCTGCTGGTCACATACAAGGGTCAGAAGGCTTGTTTGAAGGTAGGGTACGAGCAACGAGATGTGTTTGGCGATGAGACGTACTGGCAAGCACACATAATGGCCAAGTTGGACGGGATCGGGGGAGCACCCAAGGTGTACGCAGTCTGCTCCGACCGTAAGGTGATATTGATGGAGTACGTGGAAGGCACACCCATGGAAGATTTTTATAAAAGCGGTTACGGCATTGACAGTTTTGACAGGATCCGGATCGAGAATGGTGTGCGACGGGCGGTGAAACAGATTCATAAGGCCGGTTACATGCACAACGACATCCACGAGATGAACGTGATGGTGTGCGGACAGCCCGGAAATTATGGCGTTCGTATAATTGATTTTGGAAAGAGTAGATTGCTGAATGCCGAGGGTATGAGTGCTGAAAAAATGATGGCCAGGGATCTGAGCCGTGTAGAAGCTATGATTAACCGGCTTAAGTTCTGAAGTGGGTTGTGATGTCAGTGGTGGTGTTTGGGCTGGTTTGGCCTTGCTGATGGTCTGGGTGCAATCTTGTAGCTGGGTTGCTTACCTATGAATGCATACCATACCTATGAATACATAGTGGGGAATTAAGAAGCAGGTTCTTGTGGTGTTCCCCACCTCTTAAGACCCGTCAGCCAGTGTGCCTTAACGATTTAATGTGGCTGTCATACCAGGCTTTAAATGTGGCTATTGTTGGGGCGGTCACTACACTCTCGGGGAGTGCATTCCAATAGTTAATGACACTAGTGGAGAACCAGTTACCCTTTAATGTTGTCCTCCAGTGGTCTGGCTTCTGTAGCTTGAGGTAGTTCCATCTCAAGTCATTCATGTTCCTCTGGAAGAAACGAGTGTAGGGGATGTCCTCAAATCCGTGTAATAGCTTATATGTTTCGATCATGTCCCCTTTGATTCTCCTATCCCGCAATGTCTGTAGCTCCAGGCGGCGACATCTCTCCTGATAAGACAGTTTGGTCAATTCTTGGACCAGTTTCGTGGCTCTCCTCTGTACTCTTCAAGTGACTGAATATCTTGCTTCAGGTATGGAGACCAAGACTGAGCTCCGTAGTCCAGAATTGGGCGGACCAGGGAGGGGTATAGTGGTACCAGTATCTCTCTGCTGAGCACAGAGAAATTCCTTTTTATAGTCCCCAGGCGACCATTGGTTTTTGCAGTTATCTTGGCAATATGAGTAGATGACTTAAGATTGTTTGACACAATCTTGTGTTGACTTTTCCAGTGCTGTTCCTTTAAGCTGGTAATTGGCCTGCTGGTTGTTGTGGCCTACATGCATGGGGTTGCACTTTTCTACATTAAATGACAGCAGCCACTTCTTGCTCCAGTTGTCCAGACGCTTCATGTCACGTTGTAGGGTTAGGTGTGGCTTAGTTGTTGGTTTAGCTGTGGTTTATCCTGGTTGCAGCCTGAGGTTTGGTTAAGTTGCTGGCTGAGGTTTGGTTAAGTTGCTGGCATGGAGTGGGCCTTCTTCGATGGAACACTGCCTTGTCTTGGCAAAAAGGCTTGCGTATCCCAGTGATCAATGGAGCATTACTATAGTCGCGGCGCACGACTCTGAGGTTGTCATTATCGTACCCTGGCAACCTACCATTCAAAGGTGCGTCCTATTTCGTGTATAACATGAGATGCAAGTGATTCGTGTATAATATGTTCTTGTATAATAATATTCGTGTATAATATATTCATGCATAATAATATGATTCATGTATAATATGATACGAAATTGGACTCACTTTTGAATGCTAGGTTGCCAGGGTACGATAATGACAACCTCAGAGTTGTGCGCCGCGACTATAGTGTGGTTCAGCTGGACTAGGAAAACTCTGGTTCGCTGTTTGGGATCAGACTAAAAGTATTCCCTTAACAGTCATGGCCTGAGCCGGCAGACTGTGTGGTATACAGTATATTGGCTCAACATTTCCTTTAAACTACACCTTTTTTTCTACACTAACTTAACCTAAAATTCAGATCTCTCCATCTTTAATGAAGAGTTGTAACAGTATATTAATAGTAGAATATAATACTACTAACAAAGACGTGCAATAGAAAAGCTATTGAGCTGTACCACTGCCTTTTTTCTGCCATGGAGCTACGTGAAATAAGTTGCAAATGGTAAATAATCTGGGCCAAGTGAGTGTAAAGATGGTAGTCATTCTTAACCTGTCGATTACATCTCCCTTTAGCAGGCTTCAGAAATAACTGAAAACTTTTTAAGCGAGTCACTCTCCTTAGCGTTGTAAAAGTGGTAACTGGGAACTCTGTGTAGTTATTCAACTCTGTGTTGTTATTCGCATTAATAATAATAAGCGTATAAATAACACAAGTTATTTAAACAAAGTATTAGTTAATGAACCTGGACCAACTGCTTGCCGAGGGGATGACAAGGCTGAGGGAAAAGGTGATGGAGGCGATGAGAAGGCTGGGAGTAGAGGTGCTGGCCAACGAGGCGATGATGTGTGAGGTGAGTGTAGTAAAGGTGATTGGAATGGGTGCAGTAGGTGAGGTGTCGCTGGTTTGGTTTAGGGGCGAGAAGATGGCAATGAAGGTAGTACACGAGGATTTTGGAAGGTTTCTCCTGCAAGAAGCCATGGTGATGGCTCAGGTGGATGGTGCTGGAGGGGCCCCAAAACTCCACGCCATTTGTTCTGATCGGCGCTGATCTTGATGGAGTACCGTGACGGAACTTGCTTGGACCAGTTTTATGCCACCGCCTCCCCCTCCGAGAGGGCGCATATCGAGAGGGATTTCCGAGCAAAGGTTCTGGAGCTGAATAGAGCTGGATACAGTCACCAGGACCTCAACTTCGGCAACATCTTGGTGTGCGGACGACCGGGGCAGTATGAGGTACGTCTGATAGATCTTGGTTGTTCGGAGCTGAGGACGCCCGAGTACAAGGCTGATAATTTGCTTAAGGTAGATATGAGAACTGAGTTGCTGCAAGAGGAGTGTGGTGGCTGAGTTATGAGTTTGGCTGTGATGGTTGTGCACCGACCGAAGGGATGACAGGCACTTCCTACATCTCAGCACACCCAAGTGTACTGAGGTGTAGGATACTACGTGCCAGCCGGAGATTAGGCCTACTGGGGACACTCCGGTTTAACAAAAAAAAAAAAAAAAACTGCTTGGCAAACCACCTCATGGGTAGCATGGAAGAGTTTTCATTCTGCAGCCTAACACCACAGCACCTGTAATGTAGCTCATTTTTTTGTTTGTAAAGGCTCCAACATGCTTCCATGTGTCGGCCTTGATCACCTAATGGCGGCTATCAACGCTGCTCGATCTCTAGAAGCCTCTCTGTTCAATCCATTATCCCTCCGCTTAAGCAGTATGACCTCATCCCAAGTACAGGTATTCGGTCTACGTCTCACAACTCTACCCTCAATGTTCACTTCTTTCTCGCTCTGCACCCTGTTGTCATCCTCCATCCTCCTCAAACCAACTCAGTCTACCCCTTCTCATCCCACCACTAATACATTCAAGCCCCAACCTTCCCCACACTCTACATTCACACTCCTAAGTCCCTTTCTCGCCCTTTACCCAAAGATGCAATTAGCATCCAGCAAATCATCCTCATTTATTTACACATGAGCCTACAAATACTTTCCTCCTTTACTGCCCCTCTCACTACTGCACAGCATTACACGCCTAACACCTGCTGCAAACACGGGCCCCTTAGCACAGAGGGAGAGTCCTTATCCTCGTTGCCAAGCCAGCTCCAGCCCCACCTCCGGCACATATCATGTTCCCCAAATAAGTCTCCTCCACATGCTCAACAGACTCTCCAACAATATTGATCCTCCTTCACATTTCTGCTTTATACCATCGCCCAATTGCTGTAGCATCCTGTATTTCTAAAAAATTTTAATGTCTGTAAAAAAAAAAAAGAAAAAAAAAACTTTCTGATCGTCAGTATGGGTTCGGGCAGAGTCGTTCCACTGGCGATCTTCTCACCTTCCTTTCAGACTCCTAGTCATCCTACTTTGGCGAAAGCTTTGCAGTTGCACTTGACATCTCAAAGGCTTTCAATTGAGTCTGGTAAAAATCTTTAATTTCCAAACTGCCCTCTTACAGGTTCTATCCTTCTATCTCTGCCTTCATCTCTAGCTTCCTTTCTGGTCGTTCTATAGCTGCTGTTGTAGACGGCCACCGTTCAACAAAACTCAGTTCTTACATCTTTCGACCCGTCAAATTCTTCCACAGTAGTATCCCCAAATTTTTAGCAATATCCTACTCAGTTCTGCACCATCTTTGAATATACATAGGTTTCAATCTCTTGGGGTTTATCTTGGAAAGATCATATTACCTCTCTTGCAAAAGTTGCATCCGAAAGAATTGGTTTAAGCTGCATAGCTGACTCTGTACTTTCTTTACTCTTGCAGTGTTGTTGACTTTACACAGGGGTTTTATTTGTCCCTGTGTAGAGTACAACTCTCATGTGTGGGGAGGCTTCCCACATACGGCTCTTCTCAGCAAGGTGGAGTCAAAGGCTTTTCATTTCATTATCTTTCCTCCTTCATCTTCTGTCTCTTCGCCACATTGTTGCATTTTTACCTCTTTTCTATTGCAAGTTCGATGGCCAGTGCTCCTCTGAACTGTCTGCTTGCATCTCTCCACCAATACGGCAGGCGCGTAGCACCCGTATGGCAGCAAACTTGCATCCCTTTCCTGTCCAACTCTAATGCATGAGTTAATTGTTACTCCCAGTCCTTCATGTATGCAACAGGTCAACTCTGGAACTGTCTTTCTCTGTATTCCCTATTCCCTATGACCTCCAGTCCTTTAAATGCAATGTGTCCATGCATCTCGAAATGAACGGACCTTGAATTTGGCTCTGTTATCTTCTTTTTATTTTTTCTTGGAGGAAACAATTAGTGGGCTTGTAACCTTTGGTTTCTGCTTCATTGCATATAAAAAAAATCTTCCCCCTAATGTACCACACACTCATAATCAACATTTTTTTTTTCAGCCCATAGATATTATAACTATATTTGCATTTCCTTACAAACTTTTATGTTTCATTCCATCTCTCCAATTCTTAAATCTCTCCTCTGCTACCCGCTCTTTTTTGGCCATCAACACCCTGTCTTCACCATCCAACGCCTCCCATGGGACTCCACAAGAGCTTCATACATCATGGTAAACAATAAATGGGCTTAAAACTGTCCCCTGATGCACACTATTATTCACAGAAAACCCATCACTCAGCGTTCCTCCTCAACCATGGTACCAATATCACCCAAAGGACAAGGGCCAAACACTGGATCTGCCATCCCCAAACTTTCCCTGTTCTAGTCAAACTCCAGCAGTCACATGTAATGCGCTCACCACCACCCTCCCTTCAGGTACCGCTGGGATGCCTTTTCGCAGTGGCACCACCTCCCAGGATCTCCTGGGATCCAAACTGTCCTATCCCGGTGGAGTGAGGCGTCCCAGCACTGCTGTTGTTGTAGGGCACCTAACTCACCACCCACAGGGAGTGCAGCGGCCACGGTGATAATCTCACCAGAGATCTTGTGAGGGTGATCGGTTTCCCTCATTGCTCCAGTGTTCCAGCCACTGAGCTCTATTATATGGAGAAGTTATCTCTGCAGCAATCGTGTAACTCTGGCCGCCACATTGAAACATCTGCACTTGTCGCCTCCACAATGGTAATGCAATTGGGTCACTGTTCTTAGCTTGCTGTTTCTGTTTCGCTGTTGCTTACGTAAGCTAAGCAGTGGGCCATGGCACTATATTTTCCGAATTCATCGGCTGATTTCAAAAGACGTGGGCGTCGGTGGTGTAGATAAACAACATCAGCGCTGCCCTGGGCCCCAGGCGGCGGTTACACAAACTACGTGGTGTTACCCATGAGAAAGCCTCTCCATACTGTAGAGCTCAGTGGTTCCACCTCAGTGACACTGCAGGCAACCCAACGTCAACAACCCTTCTTTCATCATTCACCACACCCACTGATCACCTATGATATCTCTTTTTACTCTTGTCAACTGTGTGGTCACCTAGTATACCACATTCCTCCTTTCAGCACTATTTAGGCTGTCCAGTCACAGTCTCTGAGACTCAGACTTAGCCCTACATCTTTCTGGCTTTGTGCTTAGGTGTCATATATTACTCTCTGTTACCACTCCATTTCCATTCCCTAAACAGCCTTATTTTCTCTAGAACTGTGGCTTCTACCCCTTTATCCCACCACCACATTACCTTATATCTTGGTGGGCCCCTTGTCCATCCACACACCGAATGATGTCATGGTTCTAATGATAACTGGTGTTGTTACTTAACCCTGATTCACTAGACCATGCACACCTCTTGATCTCAGATAAGCAACTGCCCCTACGGGGTTATCCCATAGGTTCCCTACACCACTGATGCTGTATCTGCATCTTAATGTATCATGTGCTATGCAGTACTACATTATGTGCAGGAAACAGGTTGTAATTTCAACACTAAGATTCAAAGATGCTATCCCACATAGCCAGTGCATCACACAGTGCTACAGTGTGTGTGTGTGTGTGTGTGTGTGTGTGTGTGTGTGTGTGTGTGTACAGACGAGATGAGAATTTTCTTACCCTTAAAATGTCATTGTGTGTGTGTGTGTGTGTGTGTGTGTGTGTGTGTGTGTGTGTGTGTGTGTGTGTACAGGCTTGATGTGAATTTTCTTACCCTTAAAATGTCATTGTGTGTGTGTGTGTGTGTGTGTGTGTGTGTGTGTGTGTGTACAGGCGAGATGTGAATTTTCTTGCCCTTAAAATGTCATTGTGTGTGTGTGTGTGTGTGTGTGTGTGTGTGTGTGTGTGTGTGTGTGTACAGGCGAGATGTGAATTTTCTTACCCTTAAAATGTCATTGTGTGTGTGTGTGTGTGTGTGTGTGTGTGTGTGTGTGTGTGTGTACAGGCTTGATGTGAATTTTCTTACCCTTAAAATGTCATTGTGTGTGTGTGTGTGTGTGTGTGTGTGTGTGTGTACAGGCGAGATGTGAATTTTCTTACCCTTAAAATGTCATTGTGTGTGTGTGTGTGTGTGTGTGTGTGTGTGTGTGTGTGTGTGTGTACAGGCGAGATGTGAATTTTCTTACCCTTAAAATGTCATTGTGTGTGTGTGTGTGTGTGTGTGTGTGTGTGTGTACAGGCGAGATGTGAATTTTCTTACCCTTAAAATGTCATTGTGTGTGTGGGTGGGGGGGACGCCGAGACGAGAGCTGTCATACTCCTATTACGTTAGTGTGTGTGTGTGTGTGTGTGTGTGTGTGTGTGTGTGTGTGTGTGTGTGTGTTGACACCTCTTTCTTCTTTCTTTACTTTTATTTCCTTTTCTTCGTTGTTTTTCTAACCTGTCCTCACTTGGCTTACTGTAATCGTCTCATTTTCGTCATCTTCTGTCCTGTTTATTTTCTCACTTCCATTCTTTCTTCCTTTCATTCTTTCTTTCTCCATTTCTTTGCTTATTTCGTCCTCTTTTTCTCTTTTTCTTTCCTGTCCTCTTCCTTTCTTCCTTTTCTCATTTCCTTTTCCGTGTTTTCGTTCATTTTTTTTCTCTTCACCTCATAATTTCATTTTTTTTTCCGCTGCTTCTTTCATTCTCCAACATTCTTCGACATCAAAAACTACAGGAGAGGAAGGAAGCGATATGAAGTTTGTTACATTTAGTACTAACACAGTACATCCCCGTCATCATCATCATCATCATCATCGTTGTCGTCGTCCATAACGTTACCATTAGCATCACACCCATCCTAAATAACTACCACCATCGTCATAATCACTGTCACCACCAGCACCATTAGCTACATAAGATCAAAGCCACCACTATATTACTGCATCACAAGCTACAAGAGAGGCAGGAGGCAAGATGGAGGAAGGTGGGGCGGTCTGAGGGCGGTATTCCTGTGCGGTTAAGGAACCTCCCTAACACCTCTTCCTTATCAACTTATTTTTAGATGCGACTGGCTAATATAGTTCAGTAAGTTATTTATATAGAGTATGGTGATAGTAGAATGATTCAAGTAACACAGAAGAGGACGACAAGGTGTAATAAGTAAAATGAATCGCTTAGGAATAGGTGTTAGGGAGCTACCGTAACCTACAAGAACACGGGCCCAGGACTCTTATCACAGGAGTACCTGGTTCGATCCAACTACGGCTTTCGCTCTCCCTTCCTGTCTTTCTCATCTTTCTTTTGCTGTCTTTCTCTGCCTTTTTACTTTTTTATCGCTTTCTTTCTCTTTGTGTTCTTTCTGCCTTTCCAGCTCCCTCTCTCTTCTTTTTCTTGCCAGCTCACTCCACAATATTTCTCTCTCTAGTTTTTTTCGCTTTCTTTCCCCCTTCTCTTTCTTCCTTTCTCTCTATCTCCGTGTCTGTCGTGTTGTTGCCGTCTCTCTCCACAATATTACAGGAACGCAGTTTATAAGACACGTAGGAGGCGAGATGATGTCAAGTGGAGAGGCCTGGGACTCTACTACACATGGACTGATTGTACGCCCTTCTGCCTGTCTCCTTTCTTTCATTTTCCTTTCTCCTTCCTTCTGGCCTGTCTTTAATTTTATTTAATCTAATCCTCTTCCATATCCCTTTCACATGTCTTGTTCAGTTTTTTTCCTTTGATTCTCTTTCTCATGTACATTCTTTCCTGACACTTTTCTTTCGTCTTTCCTCTCTCCTCATTTTACTGTCTTCAAACTCCCATTATATTTTTCTTTTCTCCTCTCTTTAAACATTCTTCTTTTCGCCTTTAGTTTTTTCTTTCTTTCTCCCCTTCTGTATTTCTTTTCCTGATTTTCGTTCTTTCTTCTCCGGTACATTACAGCATCACACGCTTCAGGAGAGGTAGGAAGCGAGGTGATGTAAGGTTATCATCACTAGCATTCACCTACCCTACATCATCATCATTATCATTATCACCATCATCATTATCAATCCAATTAGCATTATTTTCATTAAATCTAATGTACATCATCATCATCATCATCATCATCATCACCAATTCAGTTAACATATTCTCATCATATCTAACCTACATCATCATCATCATCATCATCATCATCACCAATTCAGTTAACATATTCTCATCATATCTAATCTACATCATCATCAGTTCAGTTAACATTATTCTCATCATATCTAATCCTTGGTGGTAGGTGGTGGCGACCATCATCCACTCACTTGATGTAGTGCTGCCTACTTCTTCCTTTGCCTTTATCATTCTTTTTCTGTGCCTGCCCTCCTCTCTTCCTATTTCTCCCATCTTTCCTGTCACTTCTTATTGCTTTTCTTTCCTTTACAGGTGGCTTTACAGTGAGTGACAAGCCAAATGGTTTCCTGTAAGCCAAGAAACCATTTACAACGCTAGGTGGTAACCATATAACCAACCCATACGTGCTCCCTACGTGTCAACAAGTGGGTTTGTGGAGGGTTAGTGCCCCTCCCAGTAAAACAAATAACTCAAAGTCAAATGGCCACCCCTTACGGGATTATGGCATCTGGCAATAGATAGATTGATAGATAGATAGATAGATAATCTACATCACAGTCACCATCATCATCATCATCACCATCACTGTCACCTCCACCACCACTGGGTACATTGTATCAAAGTCACAACTATTTTACATCATCACAAGCTACAAGAGAGGTAGGAGACAAGATGAGGTAAGTTGGAGCGGCCTGGCACTCCACCACAGGTGTACCCAGTTCAGTCCTTCACCTTGTCCCTCAGAAATGTCTCCTTTTCTTCTTTCCTTTCCTTTACCATCCTTCTCATTTTCGTTATTTCTTTGTCTTCCTTATAAATTATTACCCTTTCTTTTCTTCTTTCCTCCTTTCCTTTATCATCCTTTTCATTTTCATTCTTTCTCTTTTCTTCCTTACATTTTTTCATCCTGTTCTTTTTCTCATTCTATTATCCTTACCTTTTTTTCGCCTTTTTCTGGTGGATATTTCTTCATTTCTTATATTTTCCTCTACTACGTTTCTTTCTCCTTTCATTCATGCCTTACTTTTGCCTCGTCGTTCTCACTCCTTTTCTTTCTCCCGTTCTTGTTCCATTAAATTCCTTCAACAGAACCTACAGGAGAGGCAGGAGACGAGATGAGGTAAGGTGGAGCGGCCTGGCACTCTACTACACCTGTACACAGTTAACACCGTTGACAATTTATACGTCATTTTGTTTATGTTTTTTTCTTCTTACTTGCATATTTTGTTTTATTCTCTTTTCTTGTTTCTTAGTTTCCTTCTTTTTCATTCTCCTGTTTTCCTGTCTTCCTTTTCATTTCCTCTCCCTCTCGTTTTCACTCATTCTGTCCCTTTTCTCTTTAACTTTCTCTTTTCTTACTCAGTTCACTTGTTTATTCTTTTCTGCCGTCTTTGTTCACACTGTTACAGCAGTAGAGGCAGACACACAGGTGAAGTAGGGCGTAGCGACCCAGGACACAAATAAAGGTGTACATGTTCCACCCTCTGTTGTACCTCCATCTTTCTGGGTTCAGGTTTTCTCTTTCTTTTTCTTTTTCCTCATCTGCCATTGTTTCCTGTTAGCCTTTCTTTGGCGTTTCTCTTTTCTTTCCTCCTTTGTTTCCTCCTGCTTACTTGTTATTCGCATGTCGTCTAACATCATTTTCTTCCATTTATCGTACTTTATCCTTTCAATATCCCATTTGTTGCCATTTTGTTTATTAATTCTCTCACTTTCTTGCCTCTTTGTCAAGCCTTTTCCCACAGTTTATCTCACTTTCTTCTTTGCAGTACTACAAACTAGAGAAGTAAGGCGAGATTTTTTTTTTATGCGAGGAAGAAGGAACCAAAGGCTGAGCCAGCAAAATGTTCCATCCTAGAAAAAAAAAAAATACAGAATACAAAAGAGAACCAACTTCAAGATCCATTAATTTCGAGATGCCTGGACACACTGCGTTTGAAAGACTGGAGATCATAGGAAGCAGGAAATACAGACAGAGGGAGACAGTTCCAGAGATGACCTGTTGCATAAATGAAGGACTGGGAGTAAAGGTTAACTCTTGCATTAGAGAGCTGGACAGAAAAGGGATGAGAGTTTGTTGCTAGACGGGTGTTACGCGCCCGTTGTTGAGGTGGAGGAATGCAAGCAGACAGTTCAGAGAAGCAGTGACCATTGAAGTAGCGATAGAAAAGAGACAAAGAGGCAACAGTGCGGCGAAGAGACAGAGGTTGAAGGGAGCCAGTAAGAGGACAGTTGATGAGACGAATAGCCTTTGACTCCACCCTACCGTGGAGTCAAAGGCTGTATGTGGGGAGCCTCCCCACACATGAGAGTTGTACTCTAAACAAGGGCGAATAAAACCCGTGTATAAAGTGAACAACTGTGCAGGGGTAAAGAAAGCACAGAGTCGGCTTGCCACACCTAATCTCTTGGAAGCAGATTTTAAGAGAGATGCAATATGATCTTGCCAAGATAAGTCCCGTGTGAATGAAACCGCAAGCATGTTCAAGGATTATGCAGGATTAAGCTGGATATTATTAAACATTAGTGGGTACTCCTGTGGAAGATTTGACAGGTTAATAGGTGTAAAAACTGAGTCTTTGATGCATTAAAAACAACAAGATTATTTTTAACCCAGTCAGAGATACGAGTCAAGTCAGACATTAGGTGTGCCATAGCCTCATCCCTTGTTTGTTGCAGTAATTGCTGAGATGGACGTTGCGGAAACCGAATGGAAAAGTGAAGGGTGGAAACATCAGTGTTCGAGTGGATAGGATTAGATGTACAGTTTAGAAGATCATTGATGAATAAAAAGAAGAGAGTAGGTGATAGGACAGAGCCCTGAGGAACACCAATGTTGGTAGATCTAGAAGAACGATGGCTGTCTACAACAGCAGCTATAGAACGACCAGAAAGGAAGCTAGAGATGAAGGCACAGATAAGAGGATAGAAATCGTAAGAGGGCAGTTTGGAAATTAAAGATTTATGCCAGACTCGATCGAAAGCCTTTGAGATGTCAAGTGCAATGGCAAAGCTTTCGCCAAAGTCCCGAAAGGAGGATGACCAGGAGTCTGAAAGGTAGGTGAGAAGATCGCCAGTGGAACGTCCCTGACGGAACCCATACTGATGATCAGAAAGAAGGTTGTGATAGAAATGATAACATTTTCTGTTAAGGAGAGACTCGAAAACTTTTGAGACACAGGAAGTTAAAGCAATTGGACGATAGTTAGAGGGTTGGGAATGGTCACCCTTCTTTGGGACTGGCTGAATGAGGGGAAACTTCCAGCAAGAAGGAAAGGTACAAGTTGATAGACAAAGGCGAAAGAGTTAACCTAGGCAGGGTGTAAGCACAGAAGCACTGTTCTTCAGGACAACAGGAGGGACTCCATCAGGCCCATATGCCGTGTTAGTATTGAGGCCAGTGATGGCAGAAAATACATCAGCTGAAGAAATTTTAATGTCAGCCATGAGGAAGTCAGAGGGGGGAAGTGATGGAGGAACAGCACCGGAATCGTCTAAGGTGGAATTGGAGAAGAAAGTCTGAGTGAAGAGATCTGCTTTATCAGTAGAAGAAACAGCTGCAGAGCCATCAGAGTAGAAAAGAGGAGGGAAGGATGATGAGGTAAAGTTGTAAGAAAAGGTTTTTGGCAAGGTGCCAGAAGGAGCGGGAAGAATTCGAGTTGGAGAGATGAGAGCATTTAGTACGGATGAAATTATTTTTAGCAGTGCGAAGAACAGACTTAGCACGATTATGGACAGAAACATAAAAAAAAATGTGATTCAGAGGTGGGTTGGCTCTGGTACCATTTATAAGCCCTCTCCTTGTTATGGACAGCATTAGAACAAGCGTGATTAAACCAAGGCTTTCTTGCAATAGTCAAAGTATATGAGAAAGGAATGTATGCTTCCATGCCCGAGAGAATAACCTCTGTAATGCGCAAGGCACACTCAGATGGCTCACGGCCATGGAAGCAATAATCATTCCAGGGAAAATCAAAGAAGTACTGCCTGAGGGCCTCCCAATCTGCAGCTCCAAAGTGCCACAGACGACGTTTCTTTGGAGGGTCCACAGGCCCTACCGGAGCGATAGGACAGGTTAAGGTAATAAGGTTATGATCGGAGGAGCCCAAGGAAGAGAAAAAATTAACAGTGTAAGCAGAAGGATTAGTTGTAAGGAAGAGGTCAAGTATGTTGGAGCTCTCTCCAAGGCGGTCAGGGATACGGGTAGGGTGCTGTACAATTTGCTCTAGTTCATTAAGGATAGAAAAGATGTAGGCTTGTTCACCAGGTGGATCAGTGAAAGGAGATGAAGTAAGGATTTGAGAAGTACTAACCTACTGAACCACCACCATCATTAGCATCATCATGCCCATTAAGACTTACCTAAATAACCTAATAATTAGCATCACCACCATCACCACAACAGCAAACTTCATCATCATCATCATTATACCCACCATCATTAGCTCCATTAGCTCCTCATCACCACTATATTACATCATCACAAGCTACAAGAGAGGTAGGAGGCGAGGTGAAGTCAGGTGGAGCGGCCTGGCACTCTACTACAGGTGTACCATCTTCAAACCTACCTGTGTATTACCTCCTTTGATTTTATTATGACCATTTCCTATATCTTCTTTTTTTTTCTTTGTCTTTCTTTTTTCTGTTTACTATCCCTTGGTTTCCTATAGTCCTTTTCATTCTTTTTTCTTTCTCTTTCCTCTCCTACCTGCCTCTTTCTTTCATTCTTCTGTTTCCAGTTCTTTCCTACATTGTTATTTCTGTCCTTGTTCTTTCTCATATTCTTTCTTTCTTGTCCTGTGGTTTTCGTTTTGCTGATATTCTTTCCTTCCTGCCTTTTCATTCTCCTTTCTTTTTTATATCACATCACCAGCTACACAGGAAGAAGGTTACATGAAGTCAGGTTATTATCAGCATTACTAACCCACAGCACCCTCAGTAACACAATCACCACCACCATCATCCTCATTATTAGTCATGCAGCCGTCATCATCATCACCATCATCATCATCCATACTAATATCATTATCACAAAAAATAAACCCCAGTCGCCATCACTATAGCCACCACCTTCATCATTAATCAGTTATTATTTCATCTTAAATGTCGGGACCAACTGCCTAGCCCCGGGCTCCTACCCTTCTCATGGGGCAATGTAGGATTGGATGATAGATGGATGGATGAACATCATTATCTATTCACATATTGTTATTACCATCACAACTAACCTACACCACCACCACCACCACCACCATTAGCTACACTAGATCAAGGCACCACTATAGTTCGTTCACCTTAACTTGGCAAAGATTTTTTGTCTTTTTGCAGTATTAATCCAGTAGCTGAACAGATCAGAACCACATCCCTGTAGCCTTTCCCTAGCACTTCTTCGTGACTAGCATCATTTTTTAAGGTATTTGTTGATGGTCAGCATTCTAGCTGGACAGCTGGTATTTCCAGGTCAAGTTAAATAGGACAGAGGATAGCACATCAGTTTAGTGTTAATCCCTGGTTACAGCTTAAGCATTCAGATTGGCCAGAGGGTCATTTTAGGCCAAGTTAGAGTGGACAGACTACTGCACCATATTTACTGATAATCCCTTGTTACAACTAAACACGTATGATTATGGTGGCAGTTTTATGCCAGGTTAAAGTGGAGAGAGTATAGCACTACTAAATAATAATAATAATCTACTCCAGCAATGTAGATTATGATATGAGTATTTTAAGCCAAGTTAGAGTGGACAGAGTACTGCAGCATATTTAGTGATAATCTCTTGTTACAGGTCAGCATTCAGAATGGGCAGATGGTAATGTTAGGCCAAGTTAAAGAAGGCCTAATATCAAAGGATTATAAGCACCAGGATAGGTAGGAGGCGATGTGGAGGAAGGTAGAGCGGCCTGGCACTATCACAGCTGCATAGAGTTGCAGCCTCTGTACTTTGACCTTCCTTTATTGACTTATTTTAGCTTTGCCTTCTTACCCGTTTTTATTTCCTCCTTTAGTTTATGATTTGTTTTATTCCTGTCTTTCCTTCTTTTCCAAATTTCCTCTATTCCTTCCCTTATCTCCCATTTTTTTTTTTTTTTTTTTTTTGCCTTTTTTTCTATACTCTTCCTTCTCATACCTTCCGTCCCTTCTCGTTCTCACTTCCACCTTTCTCCTTTTCTTTCCTTTTGTCTTCATTCTTTCTCTTTCTAGTTTTTCTCTCGTCTCCTTTCTTTCTTCTCCATATGACAGCAATAAAACAACAATACAAGTAGGAGCCAATGTGAAGTAAGGTGGAGCGGCCTGAGATTTAACAAGTGTCCAGAGTTCAACCCCACGAAGCACTTTACTCCTCTTTGGTCGTCTTTACACCCTCTCTCTCTCTCTCTCCTTTTTTTCCCTCTTGTTCTCATTCTATTTGTTTTTTCGTTTTGGCTCCTTCTCTTTTTCCTTCTTTATTCTCGTATTTTATTTCCTTCTCCTTTTTATCTTCTTCCACTTTCCTTTTTGCTTTCAAATTCTTCTCCATGTCTTTGAAATTTTCTTTATTGGTTATCTCATGTTTGTTTATCGTTGTATTTCCCTCTTTTCCATTATTTCTTTCTCTCATATCATTTCTTTTTTACTCCCTTTCATTCGTTCTTTCCTCCTCCATTCTTTCTCCACTATATTACAGCATCACGACCTACACAGGAGGAAAGATGACATGAAATAAAGTTATCACGAATACTAAACTACTGTACTTCACCACCACCACCACCACCACCACCACCACCACCATCATCATCAATGCGGTTTCAGCTTCATCAACATCACCATCATCGAAACCATCATCATCATCATCACCACCATCGCCGTTATCAGCTCCTTAGATCTGGGCATTATATTACAGCATCACAAGCTACAAGAGAACAGGAGGCGAGATGCAGTAAGGTGCAGCGGCCTGGCACTACTACACCTGTACACAGTTAACACTTTTACCGTTTATACCTTGTTGTATATTTTGTCGTGTTAGTGTTTTGTTTGCCTTCCCGTTTCTTTCTTTCTTAGTTGCGAGGTTTTCGTTTCTTCATTTCTTCGGAGTCCTCTCTCTCTCTCTCTCTCTCTCTCTCTCTCTCTCTTCACTCATTCTTTTATACCCTTTCTACAGCCGTTCTTCACTACATCTCAGCAATGAAGCAACAAGAGAAGCAGGAGCCGAGGTGAAGTAGGCTGGAGCGGCCTGGCACACAAATAAAAGAGTTACACCTTCATAGCCTACTGGTTCCATTTTCTTTCTCATTTTCTTCCTTTCGTGGTTATTCTCCTTTTTATTTGGTGTTTTCCATTCTGACATCTGTATCGCCATCTTTCCTATTATTCGTCCTGTACTTCTGTCTCATGTTGTATTTTTTAGTTTCATCTTCTCTTTATCCACTTTCCCTTCTATTGTCCTTTGTCCCCCATACTCCCTCCCCTTTTTTATATATATATTTTTTCGTTGTAATTGCTTTTTTTTTTTTTTCCCTCATCCTTCCTAGTTTCTCTCTCCATTATATTAAAACGTCACTTGCTACAAGAGGTAGGAAGTGAGATGAAGTAAGGTTATCATTACTACTAACGTACTGTACATCACCATCATCAGCACTACCACTATCACCATCATCAGCACTATCACTATCACCATCACCACCACCACCTCCATCACCACCACCACAGCGACAAACACCACCATTCCACCTCCCCCCCCACTATTATCAGCATCATCACCGTTTGTTTATACAGTTATCATCGTTATTGTTCACCTATATCACCATCAACACCACTATCACCACCACCGTTACCACCCCTATTAACGCTCACACCATTAGCTACGTTGGATCAGCCACCACTATATTACAGCATTACAAACTACTGTACAAGAGAGGCAGCAGACAAGATGGAGGTCGACCCAGGAGTCATGCCAGTCTCCTTTCCTTCCTGTATTTCTCTCCTTTTCAACGTTTCTTTCTCATTTTTTGCACTTCTCATTTTCCTTCTGTTTCTCGTTTTCTTTCTTTCCTTGTCAGCCCGTATGTCATCCTAACATTTCTTTATGGCAATTTACTGTATACGAGAGGTAGGAGGCGAGATGAAGTGAGGTGCAGCGGCCTGGCACTCAACTACAGGTGTACCCAGTTCACACCTTCACCATTTATGCCTCGTTATCCTTCTTTCTCCCTGTCTTTCTTTCTTCCTCTTTCCTTTCATTTTTTATTTCAGTCTTGTTCTTCTTTTTTTTTCCTGTCTTTCTAAATTTTCCTTTTTTTTCTCCCCGTTTGTTCTTTGTCCTTTTCTTTCCCTATCTAATTTTATTCTCTCTCTTGCTCCTTCTTACCGACACATCTTCCTTCTTTTTTCCTTCTGCCTCTTCTTTGTCTCTGGCGTCTTTTCTCACTGTATTGCAGCAATAAAGCAACAAAAGAAGTAGGAACCAAGGTGAAGTAAGGTAGGGCGGTCTGGGATTTCAATACAAGTGTCCCGAGTTCGACCCTTTGTTCTTGGCGATTCCTTTTCTTTTTTTAATGTCCTTTCTTTCTTTCTCCTACTTTTCTGTTCTTTCTCCTCTCGGTTTTTGGTCTACCTTCGTATTAGCTCCTTTTATATCCTTTATTTCTTCGCTTTCACATTTTTTCTGCGTTTGTCCTTTCTATCCTCCCTTCTTTCCTTTTTCTTTCTTTACCTTCATTTTCTATCATTCTTTATAATTTTCTTTTAAATAACATTTTTCTTGTTCATTGTACAGTATTTTTCTTTTTTCTGTGATCTGTTTCATTTTTTATTCTTCTCCCTAATTCTTCCTTTCGCTGTCCTCTTCCTTCCCTTCTCCATTATATCGCTTGCTATAAGAGGTGGAACTCGAAAGGGAATAAGATTTATCATCACTATCAACCTGCATCACCACTGGCACCACCACTGTCATCATCATTATCATCATCATCATCACCAACTTTCATCATCATCATCGTCATCATCATCATCATCATCACTGCCACATCATTATCATCTACAAACATTTAGGCAATATATTACATCATCACAAGGTACAAGAGAGGCAGGAGGTGAGATGCAGTAAGGTGGAGCGGCCTGGCACCCTACTACACCTGTACCGGGTCCAGCCCTTCACCTGTGCTGTCAGTGTCTCCTTTTCTTGATTTGTCTCTCCTTTATTTTACCTTCTTTATCCCTTTCTTTGTTTCTTTGTTTCATTCTCAGGTATTCCCCCTCCCTTTTCTATTTTTCTTATTCTACTGTATTACTTTCCTTTCTCTCTTTCTCTCTTTTTTATTTATTTGCCAAATTTTGCACGTGGGTATTTTTTTTTTTTTCGTTTCTAATAATTCCTCTGCTGCTTTTCTTTCTCCTCACTTTTACTCCATACTTTCTCATTTTCTTTCTTACACCTTTTCTTTCTCATTCTTATACCTTTTCTTTCTCATACCTTTTCTTCCCTCCTTTCTTTCTTCACTAAATTCCGCCACAATAGCAACAAGAGAGGCAGGAGGTGAGATGCAGTAAGGTGGAGCGGCCTGCCACTCTACTACACCTGTACACAGTTAACACCTTTATTATTTTATACTTTATTTTTTCTTTTTCTCTATCATTCTTTCCATTTTCTTTACTTCGTCGTTAGTTTCGTTCCTGTCTTTCTTTTCTTCTTCCTGTCTCACCTTCCGTATCTCCCTTCCTCCTTTTCTTTGTGTTGTTTCCTTTCTTTTCTTCCTTTTTTCATTTCTTTCATCCTGTGGTTTCTTTTTCCCTTCTTTCATATTGCTCTTTTTATCTTTTTTCTGTCCACTTTTTCTTTCTCTTTCCTTTTTTCCCTTAAACATGTTACAGCAATAATGCAAGAAAAGTAGGAGCCAAGGTGAAGTAGGCTGGAGCCACCTGGCACACCAATGAAGATGTCTGGAGTGTCGGCCTTTATTTGTGATGCTTCCTCTTTGTGTTCTCTATGTTTCTTCTTCTTTTTCTCTTTCCATTATATTCCCAATATTTCCTAGTATCCTTCCTTTCGTTCTTTTCTTTCTTCTTTCAAACTTTTTATTCCTTTCTCTATTCTTTCATTCTCTTTTCTTCTTTACTTTCTCATTTCTGTCTCCCAGTCTTTGCCATTTCCTCTGTTAACTCATTTTCTTTCGCCTTGCATCTCCTTACTTTTTTCTCGTTTTCTTTTTCCCATTTATCTTTAATTTTCTTTTTTCTCTCTTATATTACAGCATCACCTGCCACAACACAGACAGGAGGCAAGACGTAGGAAGGTTATTATCATCAGTGTTAAATTAGTGTACTTACCATCATTACCAACAATTAACAATAGCAATACATCTAACCTACATCATCATCAATATCACCCCCATCACTATTTGCTGCAGTTCATTATGTCAGTCACATCGGTATCAGGGGCGGATCCAGAACATCAGGATGGTGGAGGGGGGGGGGCAATTCTTGGGATCAAAGGACGGGAAGGGGAGCAGGGCAGGTGAGAGGGTAAATATACCCGGTGTACGGCCCTACATTTTATTACTACATAAACTGTCTTCAACCAATGTTCAGTTTCAGACTTAGTAGTATGATGTAATATTTCCCATTGTACAGGCCTACATTTTGTTACTCAACGCATTTTGTTAGTGTTATTCAGCGGTTTTAGACCTGAAGTACGCCTGTCTTGATTGATCGCTTCAATTGCCTTTCCTAGTTGCCGTTGTCGCTGTGATGAGTACTTGAAGAAGATCCCCATTGTTTTTAGTCTCCATCACGCAGTGGATGGCGGGCACACTGCAGGCTTTGCAAAGGGCAAGATTCAGGTCGTGACTTGCACAGTGAAAGCATGATGCTCTGGTTGCAGTCTCCTGGAAATATGCAGCACAGCCATTCTGCACACCTGCCGTATTGCCAGCACCATCAAAGCACTGAGCTCTGCAATTTGCTGGGTCCAATTTTGACTCGTCAAACTAGCAACAATAGCGTCACATAGAGCTGCCCCAGTGATCTTTTCACACTCTACAAGTAGCAGCAGCCTCTCAACGGGTTTGTGATCCTTGGTGTACTGTACTAGTAGACCTAACTGTTCCCAGTTGCTAATATCTGCAACTTCATCAGCCATAATCCCGAAGTGTGGACCAAAGTGCTGACTGGATGTACTTTCTCACACACTCAAGCAGTTGAATCTGGGCTGTTTTCGGGATGTCGGTTGCATTCCGTGCACATGTCTCCAGGTGTTTATTCAGGGCAACATCACCAGCATCTATCCTTAGATGCAGCAAGGCATAAAAGTTGCCCTTGTTGGACAGTGGATTAACAGTGCTGTCATCGTGATGTCCACGAAGGGCCAGCGCCTGGCGACCACACACCTTTATGCATTTTAGAATAGAGAGGAGGAATGTACGGTTTGCCTGCACTCGTTCTCATAGACTGCAAGGACAATGACAGGTCGATGAGACGCATAGGGTGTTGCATGGTATTCACAAAGGACTTCATCCTCGTGACAGATGTCACAGAATCTTTATGATAATTGCAGGTAGCATGTCCTTTCAGATCTGATACAGCATCCTTCCAGTTGGTGTATGGTTGTTTGACAAACAGGCTGGGTTGACCATGTGGCTATGTTGTGGGGAACAGAACACAACAAGGGCAGTAGAGACCATCTTGTGCTCTTGAGAAGGATATGAACTTATAAGTATCAAACCAGTCTCTCTGGCAGTACTTGTTCATGACACCAGCCTACTTTTGGGCGTGTAATGGGAACCTGAATCCAGTTGGAGGGACCCTTTCATTGAGAAGCCGGTACTTCGTGGCATCATCAAGATTACTTGTCCTGCCCTTGGTGTAATTAGAAATGTCCAGGACCACTGGATTCTCGGGCACATTAGGAGCTGTTTTGTTGCTGGTCTCATCTGACATGCTATTACATGTTTCACACTGCGTTGGTTCAGATGCAGGCGTTGCTGCTGAAGCTGAATTAGGTTCAGCACTTCCCTCTGACTGAGAGTGAGGAGTTGTAGTCGTAAAAAATCTCTGTAAAGTAGGCTGGTGCGTCACCTTTCTTTTATTTGCTGATTCCATACTGACTGGGAAAAAAAAAAAAATCGGTAATCCGACAGTATCTCCACTGATTCAGAAAACTTTGGATCAGCTCACCAGTACTAACTTACTTAGTGCTAGATTATAGAACTCAGTTGACTGTGCATGTTGTTACGAGACAGTTGAGCACAACAAAACACTGGCCAAGTCCACCGCCTGACTGCTCAACTGTTCACTACGTAGCAACAAAACTCAAATGGAAATTAAATACTGCAGGTTCATTTACGTTACCGGATAATGAAAAAACATATTGTAAGTGAAATGATCAGTATATCAAGGATGCTGGAAACCCCCAACGGGAATATTCAGAGGCGAAATGATGAATATATCAAGGATGCAGGAAACCTCCAACGGGAATACTCAGAGGCGAAATGATGAATATATCAAGGATGCTGGAAACCCCCAACAGGAATACTCAGAGGCGAAATGATGAATATATCAAGGATGCAGGAAACCCCCAACAGGAATACTCAGAGGCGAAATGATGAATATATCAAGGATGCAGGAAACCCCCAACAGGAATACTCGGAGGCGAAATCAAAGGTTAATCCTACGCAATAGGATACATCCCCCTACACAACACACTACACACCAAAGGCAGAGACCACTCTAATACCCAGGGCTGCTCGTGGCACTACAAAATACTACTAAGGGTGCAAACCTCCGACAACATCCTCAACAATCTCTATCAACATGCTCATATCTCACACCAAGCCCTCTTCCTCCCATCATCCCCAGACATCACCTTCTGCTCCCCAAACCTCGCCCCCACAACATCCTGGAGAGTGATCAAACCCTTGACTCTGACCACCTCCCAATCGTCATCACTACCAAAACCAGAATCACCCCAGCTGGCCACAGACACACATACACTAATTATAAGAGAGCCAACTGGGAGGCCCTCACAACTGAAACAGAACAACACTTTGAAACACTAAACGGTACACCCATCACAAACATCAACACTGCTGTGCACACTTTCAATACAGTTATTCAAAAAGCAGACAAAAGACACATCCCTAAAGGCAACAGAAACATAAACCTAACTTCACACCAGGAAATTCAAGGCCTCATCAGTCAACGGGACACACTACAACACTCCCCAACACCCCATACACAACACACCGTACAACAAACACAAGAATTCAACACTCAGATAAACAATAAAGTATCAGAACAGCAAACACTAAATTGGAATAATTATCTCCAAACACTTAATCACAAAACAAACACCAGCAAACTCTACAAAACACGGAACAGTATCACACTCAACAACAGCAACACTACACAATCACACGCTGCCATCACAACAACAGACACCATACCCTCAAACAAACAACAAGCAAACACTCTCATCAATCACTTTTCACATGTCAACCATCTAAACCCCCATCGTCATCCGACGCAAGAGACAATTCCCCACAGACCCAGACTTTGCACCTTTCACTTACAACCAGACGAAGCACATCATTAACAACCTTATGCACTCATCTGCCTGTGGCCCAGACAACATAAGCAACATACACTTTAAACATCTAGGACAACAAGGCATACAAGCACTCACCAACATATCAAACTACAGCTACTCACACAACATAATACCCAACATTTGGAAGCATGGCACTATCATCAATATCCCCAGACCCAACAAAGACCCCACGTTACCTTCCTCACACCGCCCCATCACACTCCTCTGCACCCCTCCAAAGTCACTGAACAACTGGTATTACAACTAGTTACACCTCACGTCCCCTAGCCCCATCACAACATGGTTTTAGGCCGCTACACTCCACAAACACTCTTCTTACTGACCTTACACAGAATTTTTGATGCTATCAATTCAGCTTTGCCACCACACAGAACACTACTGGTCACACTAGACATTAGCAAAGCTTTTGATGCCACCCACCGCCACAACCTCACTTACAAAATATTCAACACAAACATGCATAATAACACAAAAAGATGGCTGGGAAACTATTTAGCAGGCAGATGTGCACATGTAACATTTGCCGGTCAGTCTTCAGGCATCAGAAACTTCACAAATGGCGTCCCCCAAGGACCTGTGTTGTCCCCTACTCCCTTTAACCGATACATGCATGACATACCAACACCTCACGCACCACAAATACACATAGATTCCTATGAGGACGACATAACACTTACACGTACACACCAAAACGCAAACACAGCCGCACACTACCTCCAACCTTGCCTCAACACACTCCACGAATGGTTCACCACACACTAAAATAGCCCCAACCAAATCTACAGAGACCCTTCTAACAAACTGGACAGGATAACAGTCACATTCCACACCTCACCATAAACAACACTCCTCTACCACACACACACACACACACACACACACACACACACACACACATACGCACAAAATCCTTGGTATAACATACAATATATCGATGTCTTTGAAACAACACATAGCAAACATTGAAGATAAATTAACACATCAAGACTCAACGCCTTAAGGTCACTTGCCCATACAACATTTGGACACAACAAAGAAACCACCATCACAGTATACAAACAATTTTTACGTTCATTGATGAATTATGCAAGCCCTGCTTGGGCTTCCAACCCCACTAAAACACACCACAACACTCTACAGACCATACACAACAAGTCCCTAAAAATAATCACAGGCTGCACAGCTACTAAACCCACAGACCACCTACACCATGAAACCAAAGTCCTCAAAATCAAAGATCATCTACACTTGAGAGGCACACAAATTCTTGCCGCAGCCTCCACAAACCCACACCATCCACTACACCACATGGCAGCACATCCACACACACCAAGGAACATCAAAACAACACCCAGCACACGATATCATACACAAATAATGTCATCTCTCCCCCATCGCCTGCCTAAAACCAGCTTCCAGAAACATATCCATACTCATAACACTCGCAGCTCCATTCAGTCACTTGAAGACAACACACAGCTGCATGCACGGCCTCCTGATATCGACCCTTCTGAATCCTATCTCCCTCGTGAGGGCAGGGTCTTCCTGGCCAGTGTGAGATGTGGGGATCATCCAGCCCTCTTGAGTTATCAGAAGAGGCTGGATGACTCCGTCGCTGACGCCTGTCCAGGATGCAACACAGCACTCCATACTATTAAGCACATTATGGAAGACTGTATTGCACACATTCGCCTGCGCCAACAACACAACATACACTCCCCGATAGCTCTGTGGGAAAGCCCGGTCTCGGCCGTGGCCTTCCTTAGTGACTTGGGGCTGTTCGGCCACATTGCCTAGGGAACAACCACTACTACCTCCGACAACACCCATAAACGCAGCCACGAACCCCCCAAGGTCTCAGCCCCCGGTTTAGGCTATACAGTACAATGAAAGTATGAGATTCAGCTAAGTCACGTAAGGGCACTAGGGAAAACTAACAACAGCAACTGCGGGCCAACTGGCTCAGACCAAACGTAGCCGAGACTCAACTCAAAACTCTACCATAGAATACAAGTGACAACCCAAAGCACTCCCCGACAAGTCCCACGACTACACCCGTCACCCTGTATTCAAGGCAAGACAACACAGCCCAACTACTGGTTGCAATTGCAATAAGCGAGACACGTTTACTCTCTTCAACGTTAGCTAGGGAAGTGGTGGGGGGGGTGGGGTCCGAGGACGCGCGATCCCGTCCTTCCACCTGGGAAGAGAGGCGCATTTCCCAGCGATACAAAACACAGTATTTATCCTTAGCCGCCTCAAGGCAAAGGGGTGTGACTACACTTAAGGAAATGTTAAGGCAACGCAAACTAAAAGAGTTTCTGGTGAAATAAGTAACTCAACATAAATAATTATGCAAGAAAATAACTTATAATGGCAACACACCTCCCGCCTCCTCCTCTCCCGCCAGACGCTGGTCACGTAACAGGCCAGCTCGCTACAGAAAAAAAAAAAAAAAAAAAAAAAAGGCTACTTCACATTTTACTATACAATATTTATTAAAAACATGCCCGAGCAAAACAAACACTATCAACTTGCAGGAAATAACTCCACCAGCTGTGGGACATACAGCGTAGACATAATACATAAGAGGTCTCAAGGGCACGAGCCTCCACCAGTGATGTAATATTACGTCCAGCGTTCGCGGGGTAGTGATAACTTAACAAAATATTTTGTTTTCTCTTATTTATGTCCTAAATATCTGCATGCTGCCAATCTTGTCTGAGCAGCCAAACAGGAGGACGCGCGCCGGGTGCGCCCCCCCCCCCTCCACCCGAATACACGCCTGCTGTATTACAATATCACAAGCTACAGGACAGCCAGGTTGCGAGATGAAGTAAGGTGGAGCTGCCTGGCACTCTACTACACCTGTAATGAGTTCACACCTTCACCACTTCTCCACTCTCTCTCTCTCTCTCTCTCTCTCTCTCTCTCTCAGTACCACCACCACTAACTACATGATATGTAGGCTGCAACTATATAATCACCACAATCCACAACAGAGGCAGGAGGCGAGATGAAGTAAGGTGGAGCGGCCTGGCACTCTACAGTACTACACCTGTACCCAGTTCACACCTTCACCGACCCTTTTTATTTAATTATTTGTGGCATTGCTATGTTGTCCAAACAACCGTCAGTATATTTACTTGACTTGGGTAAATTTACGTTGCTTCTCAGGATGCCATGACTCACTCTGAACTGAATACAATCGTTTGTCGGCAGCTGGAATACAATACTAGATCTGTGAACAAAGTCAAATAAACACAATATAATATGCAGACACAATGACTTAGAGAAACAGAGTAAGAGAGAGTATGATGAAAGTATTACACAGAATAATAGAGATTTGATAAAAATTGGTATAATAGAGAAAGTGTGATCAAGAAAATAGAATAATTAAGGTAATAAAGACAGTATGATAAACGAAGGTATAGGAAGGAGAGAGTATGGGACAATATGATAAAGTTTAATGAAAAGAGTATGACAAGGGAAGCCATAGGACAGAGTGGGTATGATGAAGGGTATAACATGAAGAATAATAAGAGAATTAATAACAGAGTATGATGAGGAAAATGCAAGAGATGATAATAAGAGACTGGCTAATAAGAGACAGAATGGAAGAGTGGTAAGCAGGCGAGGAAGACCGAGATGGAGCCACTCCCACCTTCACACTGGCTGCCCCTGGGGTCAGTGCGTCTTTACCGTTCCCTTTATAGCTGTCTGTCTGTCTGTCTATCTATGCATCATTTCGTCTATGTACTGGTTTATCTATCATTCCATCTGTCTGTTTACCTGTCTGTCTGTCTGATTGTCCATGTCTATCTTTTGGTATCTGTTTCTCTATCCATTTGTCCATATGTCTGTCCAGCCATCTTTTCTACCCAAATGTTTCACTCCATCTGTATCTCTGTGTGTCTGTCTGTCTATTTATATCTGTCCACCTATCTATATATTTATGTGTCTATCTATTTATCTATCTAATTATCTGTATATCTATCAGTCTATCTACTTATCCGTCTGTCTATTTTTCTATCTATCTATCTATCTATCTTCGACTACAGATGGACATCTGGGGTTGGTTGTACCAACCTGCTGCCCCTTCAGTACGATGATGTAATGTGTACAGTATTATATTGTTGGCAGCAGCAAATGGTTTTCTTCAGGCGGTAGCCCCCTAGTAGAGCAGGGGTTAATGTAGACGATACCCAACCCCTCCAGTTCCATAAGTCTGCCCTAACCTGCAGAAAACCGTCTGCAGACACGAAAAATAACATGACAAATAAGGACATGAGACTGGACACAACGGCCTGGCTCTGCAACCCAGGCCAAGACTGGCCACAGTCCAACGGCCTGGCTCTGCAACCCAGGCCAAGACTGGCCACAGTCCAACGGCCTGGCTCTGCAACCCAGGCCAAGACTGGCCACAGTCCAACGGCCTGGCTCTGCAACCCAGGCCAAGACTGGCCACAGTCCAACGGCCTGGCTCTGCAACCCAGGCCAAGACTGGCCACAGTCCAACGGCCTGGCTCTGCAACCCAGGCCAAGACTGGCCACAGTCCAACGGCCTGGCTCTGCAACCCAGGCCAAGACTGGCCACAGTCCAACGGCCTAGCTCTGCAAGACTGGCCACAGTCCAACGGCCTGGCTCTCAGGCCAACTGGCCACAGTCCAACGGCCTGGCTCTGCAACCCAGGCCAAGACTGGCCACAGTCCAACGGCCTGGCTCTGCAACCCCTGGCTCACTCAGGCCAGCACTCTGCAACCCAGGCCAAGACTTGACACAGTCCAACGGCCTGGCTCTAGAGGCCAGGCCACAGCTAGTCCAACGGCCTGGCTCTGCAACCCAGGCCAAGACTGGCCACAGTCCAACGGCCTGGCTCTGCAACCCAGGCCAAGACTGGCCACAGTCCAACGGCCTGGCTCTGCAACCCAGGCCAAGACTGGCCACAGTCCAACGGCCTGGCTCTGCAACCCAGGCCAAGACTGGCCACAGTCCAACGGCCTGGCTCTGCAACCCAGGCCAAGACTGGCCACAGTCCAACGGCCTGGCTCTGCAACCCAGGCCAAGACTGGCCACAGTCCAACGGCCTGGCTCTGCAACCCAGGCCAAGACTGGCCACAGTCCAACGGCCTGGCTCTGCAACCCAGGCCACGACTGGCCAAGACTGGTCCAGCCAACGGCCTGCCTGGCTCTGCAACCCAGGCCAAGACTGGCCACAGTCCAACGGCCTGGCTCTGCAACCCAGGCCAAGACTGGCCACAGTCCAACGGCATATTTCACTTCTTTCCTTCCGTCTCCTCCCCTTTTCTTTTTCCCTTTCCTTGTTTCGTGTCTCGTGTCTTTCTTTACTATATTAAAACATCAGAAGCTATAAAAGAGGCAGGAGTGAAGCGAAGTCAGGTGCAGCGGCCCAGGAATCTGCTACACCTGTACCATTTATAACGCATTTTATTTCTTGTCCCTTTCCTGGCCTTCATTTCACGTTTTGCTTCATTCTTGTCATCCTTTTTTCTTCCTCATTCTATCTTTACTATTAATCCTTTTCTTTATTTTCCTCTCTTTCCTTTCTTCTTTTCATGTCCTCTTTTGTTTTCTTTCCTTTCGTTATAATATACTTCTCCTTCATCTCCTTTCTATTCTTTCTTTATTTACTGTATTATTCACATTAATAAAGCAACAAGAGAAGTAGGAGCCAAGGTGAAGCAAGGTGCAGCGATCTGGGACTGTAATAAAGGTGTCTTCAGTTCCTCCCGTCTTTAATGATGGCCTTCTTTTGTGTATTCTTTCTCAGTTTCCTTCTTTCTTCCTTGCTTTTCCGTTTTCTTCCTATTATTTGTCGTTCTCATTTCTTTCGTTTTCTCCATATTTTAAAATTCCTTCTTTGTTATGTTTATCTCATTTTTTTTCATCTTTCATTCTTTTTTCGTTTTTAATTTTTCCTTTCTGTCTTTCATTCTACGGAATATCCTTTACTTATTTGTTTTTCCATTTACTAGTGCTTTTTCTAATGTTCATTCTTTCTCAATCTATTTATCTGTGTATCTGATCTGTCTGTCTGTATCAATTTATCTATTATCTGTCTATCTCTCTACCACTATCACCACGAATTACATGATATCTAGGCTACAACTGTATTATCACCACAAGCAACAAGAGAGGCAGGAGGCGAGAAGCAGTAAGGTGGAGCGGCCTGGCACTCTACTACACCTGTACCCAGTTCACACCTTCACCCGCATGATCATGTCCCTCCTTTTCTTATTATTTTCTCCTATTTCCATTTACGTAACAGTTTTTTATTATTATTTTCTTTTCTCTGCTTTCTTTTTTTTCTTTCTCGTCATCTTTCTTCCTCATTGTCATGGCATAGTACGTTGTCCAATTTACGTTGCTTCTCAGGACGCCACGCAGGCCCGTTAGCCAGGACTTGAAATTTGGGGGGGCCATCCCCATCGTAAGGGGGGGGGGCTTTATCTTTTTATACTATTCCTTCTACGTATATTTCTTCCAGAATTTATTGTATGAACAAGTAATGAACCAAATCTATGCTGTATTATACTATTGTAAACACTAAAACCAGCTGAAACCAGTTTGTTGGTACCAAGATGAAAGTTTTTCTTTTCTCTACACCTGAATGTCACTTACATGTCTGGAACTGATATGATAAGGCCGAAAATTCCGATGGAAGTATTATCTTTTTTGTGCAAATTACTTTGACCTGGGGAAACTGATATTGCCTAAGAGTATATTAACACTCAGCCTCGAGGAGTTTCCTTGTGACGAAAAAAATCGTCTGGCGTTTGCCAGAGTAAAAAACAAAGTGCGTTGATGAGGCTGAAAATGTGTAACACCTATAACCTATACCAGCTTATGTTGCATATAATGAATTACATCATGACCATATGATAACCGTCATTAAACATGTAGCTGTATAGAATCAACTCATGTGTCATGAATAAGTAGTATACCTGGCTTGAATATTCGTATATTTTCCCGGTTCGTGTGTAAGCAAATCATATACGCTTCAAAGAGAAAAAATTTGGTGGGGGGGGGCTAAGCCCCTCCGTAGCCCCCTCCCCCCCGTGGCTACGGGGCTGATGCCATGACTTATTCTGAAATGAATACAGTACAATCGTTTGGCGGCAGCTGGAATACAATACTAGATCTATTAACAAAGTAAAATAAACACAATATAATACATAATAAAGAGACACAATGATCTGAGAAACAGAGTAAGACAGAGATGATGGAAGTATTACATAAGGTACTATAAAATATAATATGAAGATAAGTATAATTGAAGGAGTATGATAAATAAAGAGAATTACAGCAGTAGCCTAATATTTTCATCCCCAGCCTTGACATCATTTGTGAATATCTTGTTCGATATACAGAATAATACTACGAATACAATATTATGAATGGTAAGAAGTGCATGTGGACAGTGAACTGAGTGAATTTTTCTATTTGAAGGTTGGATTGAAACAGGGATGTGTCATGTCTCCAAGGTTGTTCAATCTGTATATGGATGGGGTTATAAGAGGGATACAGGGTAGGACAGTGAATGTTGGAGGGACCCTAATGAAAGAGGGCAGTGTTTGGAAACTCCCTGTATGTTGTTTGCAGATGATACTGTGCTGTTAAGTGAAGACGAAGGGGAACTGCAAGGCTTGGTGAATGAGTTTGGGAGAGTGTGTAAGAAACGGAATCTAAAGGTGAATGTAGGGAGGAGTAAAGTTATGGTCTTCGAGAGAAATGAAGTCACTGAATGTACAGTGAGGATGGATGAGGAGGAAATAGAAAATGTGAGTGCGTTTAAGTATGATGAGTACGGATGGAAGTTTAGAGGATGAAGTGCTTGAAAGGGTACAACAGGGAAGAAAGGTTGCTGGTTCTTTGAGTGCAGTGATAAGGAACAGGGACACGAGTATGGAAGTAAAAAAGTCGCTGCATGACAGTATTGTGATACCGTATGGAAGTGAAGCTTGGACCTTGTTGGAGGGACGCAAGTCAAGAGTGAGAACAGTGGAATGAGTGATTTGAGAGGAGCATGTGGAATTACGTGGAGAGACAGACTGACAAATGAGGAAGTGAAGGAGCGTTGTGGTGTGGATGTGAATGTGATAGAAAGCGTTAGGAGAAACACACTGAGGTGGTTTGGCCATGTGGTGAGGATGGAGAACGAGTGACTAAATGCGAGTGAGGTGGAGGGGGGGAGAGGGAGGGGGAGGATGAGATGGAGGGATGGAGTGGAGAGGTATATGAGAAACGGGTGTGTGAGCTGGGAACAGGGCAGTGAAATAGCGTCGGACAGGGCGACATAGGAGCCGATTTGTTTGTGGCCACCCCTTACGGGATTGAGACGTCTGGCAATAGATAGATAGATAGATGGAAGCAGTGGAATATTAGTATGGAGAAAGATTGCTTTACGTGTAGATGAATGATCTAAAAAACTACATCAACAGTGGTTTAGTGCAAGGAGTATAGATACACTACAAACATGTCAGGATAAATATTCGTAGACTCTAGTCAATAAGTAATGGCGTGTGTTTAATGCAATGGAATATACTACAGCAACAGTGGTTAGTGCAAGAACTATAGATACATTACAAACCTGGCTGGGATAAATATTTGTAGACTCTAGTCAATAAGTAATGGCGTGTGTTTATTTCCAGGCTGACGTGTATCCTGACGACAGTCACACGAGTACAGTCAGCCTCGTCTTTCGCGGTACTCCACTTTGCCGGCTCCGGTTTGTTTCAATAGCCCCGTGCTCCTCACTCAGGTTTATTTCAAAGATCTGAAGTGACGTATAATGGAGGTTTATTCCAGAGAGAACTTCTATACCTGTGCTCTGTTAGATGTCTAGCCCCATACTGACTCACAGCGAGCAGCGGACGTGGGAACCTTAGCTTAAGTCAGCAGTTTAGAGAAGTGTACTGATTTCATCAATGGTACTGGTTACATATACATATATATATAGGTTTTAGGTGTACATAGTATGGGTACAATACTCCCCCGGTAAAAATGGAATTGATGTCTCCTGACACAGTGAAGGTAGGAATGCAGTGGAAATTCAATAATTGTGAAAAAAAAAAGTGTGGTGGGTGTTTAGTATGTATATACCGTAAGTAAATGAGTTAATTATTATTGGTTGATAAAAAACAATCCATAGGAATTGTAGCAAGGCACAGGAATATAGTATATACAATACATGGCCATGTGAAAGAAGAAGAAAAAAAATGTAAATACATAGGAATAATATAACAATGGGTATATAGACATATGATGTAAATGCACAGTACGTAGGTACAATAAGAAAAGAATAGACTGAAGGGTAATACATCATTTTTGGAGCACATATGTGTAGAGGTCACTGTATTTATAAGGATCCCATCCGACTATATGATGCACACTACTATTGTCTTTGTCGTATGAATCCATATTTGGTTCAGTAATTTCACACTAGATTTACTGTTCCACATATATTCTATATGGTTATGCTACTAGTAGAAAATATGGACAGTATTTTGGCTGCCACTACATTTTTCTGTTACTCATGAACTGTTCGTTTTCCACCTGGTTACAACAACACAATGTAAGGCGTTTCTGTTCAAATTTCCTACATATTATATTTATTTTCTGATTTTCTTTTATTTGGATGCTTCTGCACTTTTAGTTACCATGGATGGACATTAAACACTGCCTTCTTCTACAGCCCGGGGAGGCTGTACAACTGTTGCGATTCTGATTTCTTGAAGGCGGCGTTCCATTTTCCTTACACAACAGTGCATTGCACAGATCATAAGAATGAAACCTATCAAAGAGATGGCCACTGAGGGAAACACAAATGTTGGATGTACCCATGAACGGCTGAAGGCCATAGAAAACTGGTCCATAATGAAGTCACTTTCATTTAGAAAGGTTCGCATGCGCAAGTTTGCAGAGGTGATAGAGATATTATCAAATGGTAGAGTGGAAGTCATGTTGAGTGGTTGAAAGATGTCATAGGTGTGATTGCGGACAGCTTGGTGGTAACGAGTGGCATAAGTGATTACAGATTCAGATTTGACTGTACAATAGTCAGGTGTCTTATAGAGACCATTAGCAAACACTGAATGAATAGAAGAACCAGGACACATGATGGTAACAGAGACAGGAACCCTGAAAAAGAAGTAATGGACGTGGTTGAGATGAGCGTAATGGACTGGAAGTTCTGGAGCCGGTGCAATGGAACAGGCAGTGTACAGAATGGTTGAGAACTAAGGCAGACTCGCAGGGCGCGGCGCTACTAGGGAAAATAGTTAGAAGGTAAGCAGCACAAAGGCGTGACGTAGGGGTAAGGAAAGAACATTTGGTGAGATCTGTTGAGGAGATAAAGGCAATGGAAAGGTGATCATGGGATAGGAGGAAATATTCCGAGAGAACAGATGCTTGTACTAGGGAGTTATTAAACCTGAAAGGAAAGGGAATAAGTTGGAAGAGGTTAAAGGTGATGGCAGAGCAAAGAGGAATATGAACCATGACATAGTTTGCAAGAAGGGTTGCCTCAAGAACTGGATAGTAGAATTCTAGAGAGGAAAAAGAAAGTAGTGGAGACAAGTCGAATGTAGAGTGAGCCCATTTCAATACAGAACGAAGAGCAGAAATAGGTACTAAGTCCACAGTGACACGTCCATCAACAGCATCAACTAGAATACGAACCACGGTGGAAACTTGAGAGAGGAGAGAGTCAATAGAGAGTTGGAGATTGTCGAGGTGAAGTTTTAGATAGACGAGCTGAGAAACAATATTAATCTTAGAAATCTGTTGTCTGAGAATGTCTGTGAAGTTGTTCAGTGTGTAAGTGACTTCATTGAGGTGGGCTGTAATTTTTTGCAAGATAGTGTGTTGGACTTTAATGACTCTACTCTGAGATTCTATGGCCGTGGCCAAGTGAGCTAGGTCGGATTTGAAGTCTGAAAGGTCACGAGCTGTAGCTACGCCAAATAAGCCACTAAGAATTTCACCTCCCAAGTCAAAGAGACCTCGTTTTACACGTGAACGACCTATTGGTGTCTGACTGGAGAACGTGTTATTTAGTTGAGAGAACCTGTCATAGATGTAAGTCAATTGCCAAGAAAGTGGGAGATACAGTGGGTACCAAGGTTGATTAGGATTGTGTTTCCCCACGATGGTTGACGGTTGGGCCCTGATCTCGTCCAATTGGCGTGCGAAGTGAGGAAGGGCGATGGCTACGTCGGCCAGGGGCTCTAGATCGTAGCGCAAAGAGACTACGTTCTCGATCACCATTACATCGCCTCCTGAGCCGACTAAGGCCCCGGGACGTACTCCACCATCGTTCTCACCCAACCCAGACCCTATGAGGGTCAGCGCTGCCATCAGGGAGACCGCTAACATCTTACCTAGAAAATAATTTTGAATTAATGAGAGAGATCATGAAGATGTTTATGTGCGGAGCGCAGCTTTGACCGATAATGATTGGGTGAAGAAGGTTCAGACTGAGGAACAGGTGGAGGAGAAGTAGTGATAGGTTGTGCAAGGGACTCTTCCAACACCAGGCCTCGAGGTGCACGCTTTAGGTCATCTGCATGTACCCACTTGGTATCTTTAGTTGACAATTCTTGTACTTGAAATTTGTTACCTCGTTTATTTATGACGGGGTGGGGGCCTGTAAATTTGTCATCCAATTTGGAGGTGCGAGTATAGGAACGAGCAAAGACTAGATCTCCAATGTTGATACTGATAGGTGAGGCAGACTTATGTTGGCGTTGCAACATGTCCTCCTGAGATGCGGCCAGATTTGCTGTGACATACTGATGGATTTTCTGGAAGTTCGTTATTTTCATTTTCATGTAATCATCCACATTATAGATGGGATCAAGCTTTGAAGATAGGATGGAATAGGGAAGGTCTTTATCGAACCCAAATAAGACAAAGAAGGGAGATTCACCAATGGATGAATTGATGGAACTATTTATAGAAGCTGCTACTTGGGGTATCCATTCATCCCAGGAGGCACTATTTGACCCTTAATGTCTGAGACACTCCAAAACCTTTCGGTTGTGTCGCTCTACGAGGCCATTGAAAGCTGGATGGTAAGGGACAACATTGCATTTGTTGATATTGTACTGTTTACAAATATCCTTCAAAAGACTGTTGTTAAACTCAGTTCCATTATCTGTAATTATTGTGCTTGGTGTAGTAAATGAGCAAATTACGTGGTCGATGAAGGCACGCGCTACGCTTTTCGCGGTCTTATATGCAAGTGGTACTAGGACACAGTAGCGAGAGAAATGATCAACAGCTACAAATAAATACTGAGCGCCTGATTCCGTAAGCGGAAGTTTTAGAAGGTCAATAGAAACAGTTTCCCACGGATGTGACGGAATTGGGTATTGTAAGAGCGGTGCAGGTAATCCGGTTGATCCATTGTGACGGTGGCACGAAATACAAGAATCACAGTGTACATTGATATCTCGATGCATAGTTGGCCAATAGTATGCAAGACGTGCCTGTCGCAAGCATCGATCTTTACTTGGATGGGATGCATGAGGTGTGTTATTGTACCCCCTCCACAATATGTCTACCCCCGATGTATATATGTCCCCCCCCAATGCATACATGCCCCCACTAAATTTGCTAGGTCAGCATGCTTTCCCACGCCTGAAGACGGCGTTATTGCATCAGTTCTTAGCAGACAGCTGACACGGGCAGACTGTTTTACTGTGAGCTTGTAATAAACTCCTTATCTAGCTGTTTGTACACGGAGTTTCTATCACCAAAGTATTGCAAGTTACATTTGGTAGCAGCGGTGTTTTGAACCATCACATTCTGACCGCCTCCTTGGATTTTTAGTGACCCAACAAGATACACGACGACTCGCATCTGCCAGCCTCGCCCCTCCTCCGTGCCTCTATACCTTGGCTGTGCTTTTCGAGTGTACCATTTTTCTCACCAGTGCTCACCTCTCACACAACTGCACCCATACGCCTTGTTCCTGACCGCATGTGTCGCCGTCGCCGACCTACGCACCTGTTGCACCTGTTCCCAGCACCTGTTCCGAACTCATCGTAGCTCCTGCCCCCACGGTGCCACTTATCACTGTCTGCCCGCTGCCTGCCCACCACCATTCTCTGCATTTGCAACTCACCAGCTCTACACCTGCCTTGCGCCGACATCTGCCTCACCACCCACCACCGGCCTCCGCCGTCGCCCGCATCTGGTCTGCATTACGGAGCCTCCTAAGACCGCCACTCCCTGCCGGTGATTCATCGCGGCGTCTCTTCTCCTCTCCGCCCAGCTGTCTCTCCACCCCCGCCCCGCCCCGTCGCCCCGCCCCGTCGCCCCGCCCCGCCCCAGCCCAGCTACGCCCAGCCACCCTGCACGTCATACATCTCGACACTCCCGTTTCTACTGTGTAACTATAGTATATCTTTCCTTTCTATAGAGATTATCCTCGATTTTCTCTACAGATTGGTTATTGTAAATATTCCATCTCATTTCCATTACCCCGTTTTCATCTTCCCCTACGTTATTTATTATCCATCTCATCCTTCGCATTTTATTTAAACCATTCATCCCCGCACCTTCATTCATATTTTCACACCTAGTGTATTCCATTCTCTCATTGTTATTTATACATTTCCACCTATGTATCCATCTTCATCCTTTCATCTTCCATTGCCGCATTAAATGTCCTACTTTCCACGTCAACCGCTTACCACCAGCCCTCTCGCCCCGGAACCATCACCTGCTCATACCCCGTCTGCCGACTCTAACATAATCACTCATTTACGAAGTGGCAAAGCGTACCACCGCCCTGTCCCTGAGACTCCCGTTTCACTTCCCGCAGAATCACTTACTACCCGTCCTACCCTCGTAAATCCAGATACCTCCTCCTCTACTCCTGCCTCTACACTCCCTTCTTCTTCCTCTACTCCTTCCCCTGTCGTTCCCTCTCCTGCCTCCCTTCATACCCCGTCTTGCTCGCCCTTAACTGCCACTACCTTCTCTCTCTCCCACACCTCTCCTGCCGCCACTTCTGCACTTCCAGCCATGGCCAACCCTCCACAGTCTATCCATCTCGACGATGCCAGTCGTCCCAAATTTACCGGCCAGGACCCAACTTGGTCTGTCTATGATTTCCTCAGAGAAGTCGAAACCGAAATAAATAATAGACAAATTACCGAGGAATCGCTCAAAGTAGCTTACCTCCTCGGTCGCTTGCATCACGGTAAATCAGACATCGGATCCGCGATCCGTGCAGGACATTTCGATAGCATTCGTACCTTTGCTGATTTTCGTACGGAACTCATCAGCCTTTGTTGCCAGCATTCAAATACCGCGTCTCTCATGGGATTCATTAATCTCCTAAACCAACTAGATGAGGACTTGCGCGTCCCAGCGCAATATGCCAAGCTCCGCGAAGCTGCCGCCGCCATGAAAGCAACTAGTAGCGAGATGCTCCAATTACTGGTAGGCACGAAAAGGTTAGAAGACAAGAATGGCGTTCCAATGCTTTCACTCACCAACTTTGCTGACTTAATTGGTTACCTCAGATTCCTCCACTGGCTTACTCCTAAACAGCGAGAGCTAGCCTTGGAAATCGGTTTCAATCCAGGAGATAAAATTATTCAGGTCACTAAAGCCATTCATGAAAGAACAGGTTCGAACTACACGCGTCAGGGCACCACCCAACCCTTGGCCTCCTCAGTCTGTCACACCTCCACTACCCCAGACCAATCTCGCTTCCGTCCCACCACACGCGGCAGACCTGCCACACATCGCTCTTCTACCGCAGGTCGTGATCAATCTAGCGCCCGACGGAACAGACAATCTTCGATTCTTTGCTGGTACTGTGGTCATCCTGGACATCGAGCATCCAGTTGCGATCGTACATACAGACGTCCTCACTCCCAAACCAGACAGCGTACGCCTTCCCGCTCACGTCGTCCACACAGCAAATACCACAAATCAAGCACGACTCACACCACTGAGGAATGTCGTTACCTCAACCGCCCACAGTCGGGAAGCGCCGCGCCCGTATCGGACCAATATCACGTAGAACCAGAAACCCAACTCCCCATCCGCCATGTAGGTCCCATAACATCCTCGGGTTTAGTCATTCTCGGAAGCAGTCATGACATACCAACGTCATTCTTCTTGGACAGGATCTATAGTAAATATCATCTCCGAACCTTACAAATTATTCATCGCCATCACAGCCACGTCAGTTTCCTAGAACCACCAGACATTCGCCTATGTGGTGTCAACGGCTCAGAGTTTAAGGTTAAGGGAAGAGTCATCCTTGAAGTCAAACTCCACAGAGCTTTGCCCCCTATCCCCATTGAATTTCATGTCACTAATGACTTGCAGTATCCCGCAGATGCCCTTATTGGTTTCTCTACCATGGCACAACATTCCATTGCATTATTACCTGCTAGTGGTAGTATAGACATTTCTGGATTCCCGGTTTACACTATGGAATGTCCCCGTCCTGTTCTTACGATCAAATCAGTCCTTCAATTACCTCTGTCCCTATCACTACCAAAAAGTCCAACCCAGCCCAAACCACCACTATCATCATCTGAGAATACAGAGATCATTCCTTTACTGACTGCGAGCAAGGACATAAATTCCTCAATGTCCCCTGATACATCATCTCAGCCCTCGAACATGGCTCTTACATCCTCTCCCGACAACACTATCGCTGACTCAGACATGTCTCAGTTACCTACCTCACACAGTCTGAATGATCTTCTCCAACACGCAGAGACGAAACGTGCAGTAACGAATACGTGCACAATTTTGTTACCGCATGAGTTCACCAAAGTCTCTGTTTGTGTTGCCGGTGCGAAAGAAGGAGTGGATGTACTAACCCTACCTGAGACGTGTTGTGTGAATGGCTTGACTTATGAGTCAGCGTGGTGTACAGTCTTAGAGGACAGTTTATGCTACCTGTACTTGCTCAATGTCACAAATGCTCCACTAAAACTTAAAAGTGGTGTAAAGATTGGCGACTTCCTAGTATACCCAGCGGCCGTAAAGGTGTGCCAGGATTCCTCAATTCCTACTATTCAGACTGATGATACGCCAATCGGTGTATGTACTATTAACTCTACGGGAACTGCGCCGACGCATTCACCCGATATGCTCTCACATCTCACTTGCACAGATTTCCCAGAACATACGCCTCAACTCCTCGACCTTCTGACCTCGTACAGAAACGTGGTTGCCTTACCCGGCGAACCGATGGGTAGAACAGACCTTGTCAAACATACGATTGAACTACTCCCAGGAACTCAGCCGATTTACATACCAGCGTATCGATTGCCTCACAGCCAGAGAAAGCAAACAGATCAAATGGTACAGAACATGTTAGACCAGGACATTATTGAACCCTCCGTCAGTCCATGGAATAGCCCACTTTTCTTAGTACCAAAGAAGGACGGCAACTTTAGACCAGTAGTTGACTATCGTAAGGTCAATTCTGTCACCGTTCCAGACCGTTTCCCGTTACCTGTCCTCACTGATTTGCTAGAATCCCTTGGTGACAATAACGTAGTCTTTTCATCTTTAGACCTCCTCAGCGGGTACTGGCAGGTCGAAATGGAAGAGTCCTCTCGCCCAGTCACAGCCTTTAGCACCCCTTCCGGACAGTTTCAGTTTAAGAGACTCCCTTTTGGTCTGAGAAATGCTCCTTCCGTGTTCATGCGACTTATCCATTCAGTCTTCAGCGGTATGATGGGACACTCTCTTTTTGCTTACCTAGATGATATCATTGTTGTGAGTAAATCCATCCCTGATCATTTTTACCAAACTCCAGCAAGTCTTTGAACGCCTCCAGCTCACAGGCCTGAAAATCAATCTCAGTAAATGCGACTTCCTGCGAAAGAAAATCAAATTCCTAGGCCATGTCGTAGATGCACAAGGCATTCATACTAATGAGGATAAAACTAAGGCGATCATTAACTTCCCAGAACCTACCACTACCGACGCTGTACGAAGTTTCCTGGGCTTCAGTGGCTATTATCGTCGCTTTATCCGGGATTACGCGAAGATCGCCGCTCCTCTGACCCACTTACTCAAGCAGAATGTGCCCTTTGTTTGGACTAACGACCAGTCACAGGCTTTCCAAAAGCTAAAGACAGCTCTTGTAAATGCCCCTATTCTAGCGTTCCCTGATTATACCACACCCATCCTTCTCTGCACAGACGCCTCAGGCACTGGACTTGGTGCCGTTTTGATGCAACTCGATGAAGCATCAAGGAAGCGCGTAATAGCGTATGCTAGTCGCACCCTTACAACCGCTGAACGTAACTACAGTGTCACAGATCTCGAAGCGCTAGCGGTAATCTGGTCCTTGAAACATTTCAGAGATATAGTCTATGGTTATCCAGTGCATATCCAAACAGACCACCTTCCACTATGTGATTTGTTCAAGAATCGCAACCTAACCGGTAGGTTAGCTAGATGGTCTGTCATCATCCAGGACTTTAATCCCACTTTTCAATATGTACCAGGCAAGTTGAATGTAGTCGCAGACGCACTCTCACGTCACGTAGCAGCAGCTATAACATCACTGCAGCCTGACGTAACTGAAAATACTACACTAACGTCAGAAGTTGTTCGAAACTTTCAACGCCAAGACCCCATGTGGTCCAAAGTCATTTATTTCCTAGAATCTGGCGATGCCTCGACCTTACCTACTCTGCCAGTATCACTAGATGAGTTCATGCTAGATGATGATCTCTTGTACAGGAAAACACTGCTAACAGGCAAAGATATGCCCAATCGCGAAGTACGCCAACTTGTTGTCCCCACTGCCCTGATACCAAAGGTTCTTCATATTGTTCATAATACTCCTCAAGCTTCCCATCCAGGTAAAGACCGATGCTTGCGCCAAGCACGTCTCAAATACTATTGGCCAACCATGCGCCGTGATATCAATGCCCACTGTGACTCTTGCCTCTCCTGCCACCGCCACAAAGGATCAACCGGCTTACCAGCACCTCTCTTACAATACCCAATCCCGTCACAACCATGGGAAACTGTCTCAATCGATCTCTTAAAACTCCCTCTCACAGAATCTGGCGCTGAGTACTTGTTCGTAGCGGTCGACCACTTCTCCCGCTACTGTGTCCTCGTACCCCTCTCCGACAAGACCGCGAAGAGCGTTGCACGTGCCCTTGTAGATCACGTAATTTGCCCGTTCAGTACCCCTCATACCATTCTTACTGACAACGGTACAGAGTTCAACAATAGCCTTCTAGATGAGATCTGTCGCCACTTTCATATCAGTAAGTGCAATGTCGTGCCTAACCATCCGGCTTCCAATGGCCTTGTAGAACGCCACAACCGAAAAATCTTAGAGTGCCTCAGACATCTAGGCTCCCATAGTTCGTCCTGGGATGACTGGATTCCCCAAGTGGCATCCTCCATCAATAGTTCCATCAATGCATCCATTGCTGAATCTCCCTTCTTCGTCCTCTTTGGTTTTGACAAGGACCTCCCATACTCTCTCTTATCCTCAAAGCCAGAGCCCATCTACAACATGGATGATTATGTTAAACTAAAATTAGCCAACTTCCAGACAATCCACCAGTATGTCCAATCCACTTTGGCTTCCTCTCGGGAGGACATGCTGCAGCGCCAACATAAGTCCGCCTCTCCTATCACTATCAATGTAGACGATCTTGTCTTTGCTCATTCCCATACGCGTTCCTCCAAGTTGGATGACAAATTTACAGGGCCCCACCGCGTCCTCACTCAACAAGGCAACAAATTTCACCTCTAGGACCTGTCCACTAGGGACACCAGATGGGTCCACGTCGATGACTTAAAGCGAGCACCCCGTGGCCTCGTGTTGGAAGAGTCACTTACACAACCTCCTGCCCCCTCTTCCCCTCCTCCCATCCTTCAGTCTACCTTGTCTCCACCTATCCCTCAGTCTCCTTCATCTCCATCTCCACCTGCTCATTCATCAACCAATCAATATCGGTCCAAACTGCGCTCTGCCCATCAACATCTTCACGACCTTCCCCATTAACTCTACCCTGATTTTCTAGGTACGATGTTAGCGATCTCCCTGCTGGCAGTGCTGACCCTCCTGGGGTCTGGGTCAGGTCAGGACGATGGTGGAGTACGTCCCGGGGCCTTGGTCGGCTCGGGAGGCGAGGTAATGCTTATCGACAACATCGCCTCTTTGCGCTATGATCTTGCGCCCCTGGCCGACGTAGCCATTGCCCTACCTGCCTACGCGCACCAGCTCCACAGAATCAGGAACCGTCTCACGGCCCTCATGGGGACACACAACCCGAATGAGTATCTCTATAACCTTTTCCTCCCACTCTCCTGGCAATTGCAATACATAAGTAACAGATTCACTGAGCTCAATGACACATTTTCCATTCAGACACCCGTGGGTCGTTCTCGTGTGAAACGAGGTCTCTTCGACTTCGGCGGTGAGATTCTGAGTGGCTTGTTTGGCGTTGCTACAGCCCGTGACATTTCTGGCTTCAAATCTGATCTCACTCATTTAGCTTCAGCCCTAGAATCACAACGCCGAGTCATTAAAATCCAACACACTATGTTACAGAAGCTCACAACCCAACTCAATGAAGTCACGTCCACTCTAAACAATTTCACCGATATCTTACAATGCCACCTTTCAGATCTCAACGTTATCTCTCAGTTCTTCTACCTCAAACTCAACATGGATAATCTCCAACTGGCCGTTGACTCTCTCCTGTCTCAAGTCTCTACCTTGGTTCGTATCCTGGTCGATGCTATCAATGGACGTGTCACTGCCGACTTAGTACCTGTCTCAGCTCTCCGTTCTGTCCTGGAATGGGCTCACTCCACCTTCGGTCTCTCCCCAGTCCTCCCTTACTCCTCCCTTGAATATTATTATCCTGTTCTCGAAGCCACTCTTCTCACCACATACGTCGTCGTCCATATTCCTCTCCGTTCTGCCATAACCTTTAACCTTTTCCACATCATTCCCTTCCCTTTCCGCCTCAACAACTCCTTGCTACAGGTCTCTGTTCCTTCAGAATATTTCCTCCTCTCCCATGATCATCTTTCCGTTGCCTTCCTTTCTTCCACAGACCTCCAGCAATGTTCCTCCCTTACTCCGACCTCTCGTCTCTGTGCTGCCCACCTTTTCGCTATCTTCCCTAGCAGTGGTACACCCTGTGAGTCTGCTTTAGTTCGCAACCATTCCATCTACTCGGCCTGTTCTTTTGTCCCAGCTCCTGACCTCCCGGTCCACCATGCTCACCTCAACCATGTCCAGTACTTCTTCTTTGCTGTTCCCATCTCTGTCACAATCATGTGTCCTGGTTCTTCCGTTCGCTCCGTCCCCGCTAGTGGTCTCTACAAAGCACCTGACTATTGTACCGTCAAATCAGAGTCCGTCATCACTTACGCCACTCGCTATCACCAGGCTGTTCGTAATCACTCCTATGACATCTTTCAACCAATCGACATGCCTTCAACCCTACCATCTGCCAACATTACCATCACCTCCCCTCACTTGCGCATGCTCATCTTCCTCAATGACAGTGATTTCATTATGGATCAATTTTCTCTGGCCTTCGCCGTTCATGGGTTCATCCAACAGTTGTGTTTCCCCCTGTGGTTATCGCTTTCATAGGTTTTCTACTCATCATCTGTGCAGTGCATTGTTGTGTCAGAAAAATGGAACGTCGACTCCAGGAAATCAGAGTCGCTACAGGCATAGTACGCCCTACACACGACGTAGAAACTCCCCTACTTAGTGCCCTCACATTCAGTGACTAGCAATGCCATCTGACAATTAACCAAACTGTGAACAGCACTCTGCCTACTAGAAAATGATGGTATTTCTTTCATGCATTACTCAGTGACAGTGTATCCTACAGAAAATACAAAAAAAAAAAAGAAAAAATGAAGGAAGACCAACAATAGAACTCTCATATCTACTCCTTGTTTATAATGTATCAAACTATTATTGTGTACTTCCCATTATGTTTATATATCCCTTCGACCCTTACTGGATTTGTACCTATTATTCCTTGTATATCTTATATGTATATATCCTTCTAATTCCCTCCCCTCAACATGGCCATGTCTCCCCTACTGCCCCTGTATCATACTTATCCCTTGTACAAACCTCCCGGTCCTGCCTTACTACTATAATCAAACACCATTTAACTCCCGGTGTCAGGAGACACCGTCTCAGCTACCCGGGGGAGTAGTGTACCCCCTCCACAATATGTCTACCCCCGATGTATATATGTTCCCCCCCAATGCATACATGCCCCCACTAAATTTGCTAGGTCAGCATGCTTTCCCACGCCTGAAGACGGCGTTATTGCATCAGTTCTTAGCAGACAGCCGACACGGGCAGACTGTTTTACTGTGAGCTTGTAATAAACTCCTTATCTAGCTGTTTGTACATGGAGTTTCTATCACCAAAGTATTGCAAGTTACATTATGAACTATTTGAAGTACCGCAGATATTAGATCAGTAGGGACAACAAGTTGGTGGACTTCCCTATTGGGCAATTCCTTCCCTGTTAGAAATGTTTTCCTGTATAAGATATTATCTTTTAGAATGAACTCATCAATTGGTACTGGCAGAGTAAGGTAGAATTATCTCCCGATTCCAGGAAATAAATCATTTTGGACCAGACAGGGTCCTTGCGCTGACGATGCTGAACGACTTCTGGTGTTAGTGGGGTGTTATCAGTGTTGTTTGGCCGCACTGATGTGACAGCCGCTGCCACACTGCGTGAAAGTGCGTCCGCGACCACATTCGATTTTCCAGGGACATACTGAAAAGTCGGGTTGAAGTCCTGGATGATGACAGACCATCTAGCTAGCCTACCTGTGAGGTTACGTCCTTTGAACAGATCGCATAGAGGTAGGTGGTCTGTTTCGATATGCACTGGGTAACCATATACTATATTTCTGAAGTGTTTCAAGGACCAGACCACTGCCAGAGCTTCGAGATCTGTAACACTATAATTACGTTCGGCAGGGTTGAGGGAGCGACTAGCATACGCTATTACCCGCTTCCTTGATCTTTGATCCAATTGAATTAAAACTGCACCAAGGCCTGCGCCCGAGGCATCTGTGCACAAAAGAAATGGTTGTGTATAATCAGGAAATGCTAAAACTGGGGCATTTACAAGAGCTGTTTTCAGTGCTTGGAAGGCTTGTGACTGATCGTTTGTCCAAACGAAAGGCACATTTTTCTTTAGTAAGTGAGTCAGAGGAGCGGCGATCTGTGAGTAACTTTTTATGAATCGCCGGTAGTAACCACTTAATCCCAGGAAACTCTTTACGTCATCTGTACTGGTAGGTTCCGGGAAGTTGATTATCGCCTTAGTTTTATCGGCATTAGTATGAATCCCTTGTGCATCAACTACATGCCCTAAAAATTTGATTTTCTTTCTTAGGAAGTTACATTTACTGAGGTTAATCTTCAGACCAGCCAGTTGAAGGCGCTGAAATACTTGCTGAAGTTTAACAAAATGTTCAGGAATGGATTTGCTCACAACAATAATATCATCTAGATAGGCGAAGAGAGAATGGCCCATCATGCCACAAACAACTGAATGGATGAGTCGCATGAATACTGAAGGGACATTCCTTAATCCGAAGGGAAGTCTCTTGAACTGAAAATGTCCAGAAGGGGTACTAAAAGCTGTTACAGGGCGGGATGATTCTTCCATTTCTACCTGCCAGTAGCCACTAAGTAGATCAAGTGATGTAAAGACTACGTTGTTCACACCTAGTGACTCCAGTAAATCAGTCAGGACTGGCAATGGAAAACGATCGGGTACAGTAACTGAATTTACTCGACGATAGTCCACTACTGGTCTAAATTGGCCATCTTTCTTTGGAACTAAGAAAAGTGGGCTATTCCACGGACTGACAGAGGGTTCAATGATATCCTGATCTAACATTTGTTGTACCATCTCGTCAGTCTTGTTCCTCAAGCTGTGAGGCAATCGGTAGGCTGGTATGTAAATCGGTTGAGTACCCTGGACCAGTTCTATGTTGTGCTTCACTAAGTCTGTCCTACCCATAGGTTCTCCGGGTAAGGCTACTACGTCTCGATATGATTGCAATAGATTGACTAATTGATCTTTATGTTGTGGATAATCATCACAAGTCAAGCTTGAGAGTAGGTCAGGTGAAAGGGTTGGAGCAGATCCCTTAGAATTAATGGCATACACACCGATTGGTTCACCATCATCATCATCATGTTTAGTAGGTACGGAGATTGGTACCTCCTGGCACTCCCTTACGGCCGATGGGCAAACTAGAAAGTCTCCAATCTTTATACCACTTTTAAGTTTGAGTGGAGCATTACTGGTATTGAATAAGTACAGGTAACACAAGTTATCCTCCAACACAGTACACAACGCCGACTCATAAGTTAAACCATTCATACAACACGTCTCTGGTAATGTTAGTACATTCACTCCAGCTGTCGCACCTACAACACGAACAGAGACTTTGGTAAACTCATGCGGCAACAAAGTTGTGCACTGATTTGTTACTGCACGCTTCGTCTCTGCGTGTTCTAGAACATCATTCAAAGTTTGTGAGGTAGGTAACTGAGACGTGTCTGAGTCGGCTTGAGTGCTGTCATTAGAGGGGTTATCATGATATACTGTTGAGTGATTAGAGGGTGTATCAGTAGCAGTTGGTGAATTTACTTCAACGCTCCCAGGGAGTGGTGGATTTATTACTGTACTCTCAGAGAATGAGGAGCATTCACCTGTACTCTCGGGTAGTGGTGAGGATAGTGGGGACTGAATGACTGAGTTAATGTGGGAAAGGACAGGACGTGGATAAGCCATGCCATATACTGGAAAGCCATAAATGTCTATACCAGTAGAAGACGGGATTAGAGCTATGTTGTATTCAGCCATGGTGGGTAAGCCTAGAAGGGCATCTGCTGGATATTTGAGGTCATTCGTAACATCAAATGTCACTGTAAAAGGTGTCAAAGCTTTATCTAATTGTATTTTCAAAACAACTCGCCCTTTGACTCAAAACTCGGAGCCATCCACACCACATAAACGAATGTCCGGTGGCTCAAGAATGCCGACCCTTTTACCTGGTCCCCTAATGCTGTTTAAGGAGTTTTCAGATATCAAATTTACCATAGACCCCGTATCCATGAAAAACGAGGTTTGTACGTCTTCACTCCGCCCTAGAATGACTAAGCCTGAAGAAGTGATAGGCCCTACCTGCCGGATGGGGAGTTGGTCTTCTGTAGTTACGTGATACGGGTCCGGTACGAGCGCTCCCCTTCCCCCGACTGGCGACTGTTTAGGAAACGACACTCCTCAGTAGTGTGAGTCGTACTGGTCTTATGATATTTGCACTTGGGGCGACACGTTCGTGATGGCGTACGCTGGCGACACTGTGAGGGATGACGTCGGTATTCGCGGTCGCAACTGGATGCTCGATGTCCGATGTAACCACAGCG
>NC_137061.1:18294135-18329135 GCF_032717465.1 Coenobita brevimanus | reverse complement strand
CAGGAAACCATTTACTACGTTGTGTGGTAACCATACAACCAAATTTTGGCGCCCGGTGGTTTAGTGGGTAATTACGGTACTCCAATCGGACTGAGCCAGTGAAGGTTTATATCCAAGGGATGGTTGGGGTTTATTGCTCACGTAATGCCACTCAGGGATGAGTGAGGCTGGTCATTCTCTTCTTAAATGTCAGGACCGGCTTGCCTAGCCCCGGGCTCCTACTCTCCTCATGGGGCAAGGTAGGATTGGATGATGGATTGATGGATTATTTCACCTCTTAACTGTCAGGATCTGTTATGGCTTTGTTTGTGTAGTTATGGACAAAAATATTGATCCACTCTCTTTACAATTATCTGAAACCCAGTGATGTGATCTTTACAGCCTAACTAGCTTTTCACAATATTATACAGGGTGTCCCGAGAGTTAAGTCAAAAACTTTGGGAAATGATAGAGGAGGGAATTCTAAGGAAAAAATGTTATATGAACATGTGTCCAAATCCCAACCGTTACGGAGCTACAGTTACTGATGACCTTATGGGCGAATTATGAAGGAGACCATTTTCGCCCATAAGGTCATCAGTAATTGTAGCTCCTTAACGGTTGAGATTTGGACACATGTTCATATAACATCTTTTGCTTAGAATTCCCTCATCTGTCATTTCTCAAAGTTTTTGACTTTACTCCCGGGACACCCTGTACAGTATACACGTGTAATAATTGTTCAGCTGAAAATTGGAGCGATATTATCAGCTACATTTGTGCGGTCGATTAAAAAAGAAAAATCGAGCAGGATGGGTGCGATGATATCCAAACTGTTCGATATAGCTTGTTAATTCTGTTTGTCTGTCTACCTACAGTCGGACGCCTTAATCCTAAAAGAGGTGGCCACAAACAAATCGCCTCCATGTCCCCCTGCCCCTGCCATTTCGCTGTCCTCCCTCCAATTTACACCCTCCACCCTACTCTCATGTACAGTACAATCCCTCTCTAGTCCATCCCTCCACCTCATCCTCGGTCTCCCCCTCCCTATCCCCCTCCACCTCATTCACATACACTTTCAAGATTAATTACTTATCGTCTGTAAATGTTGTCTATATTATTTCTGTATGTTTGTTGGTTTGTTACCATAACAGCAAAAAAGGCGCAACGTAGCGCAGTTTTTGTTAGAGCAAGACACCGTTAAAATGTTCTAACTTGAAGAATAAAACAGTTTCCAGTCCAATCGGGCCACCAGTTCCCGAGTTAAGACTCACAGATGACCTTTTGACAGCGAGCGGAGGCCGCCGAAGGCTGCCTTAAAGTGAGCAATGACAAAAACTGGAGATATGTCCCAGGCAGCCGATATATGTGGTCCTTAAAAAAAAAAAAAAAAAAAAAAAAAGTTTGCCAGCGTTGTAAATAAGCATTAGGTATTTTCCAGTCTCCGTCGTCCATGGTGTCAAATTACTTCGTGCTGAGTGTGCACCCATACTTTTGTGATCGACTGTACCTGGTATTTGTTTTTCCAATAGGATTATCATTAGTAAAATATCAGTACTGAATACTATACCCTGTTTACTTTAACTTGGCCTAAATTTACCATCTATCCATCATGAATGCTGAGCTATAGCAAGAGACTAACACTTGGATATGATGCTAGTCACGAGAAAGTGCTGTGGAAGGAATGTAGAGCCGTAGTATTGTCTTATCCTACCAGTGAGCTACGGGAAACATGCTTCATAAGGACGAACCTCTGGGCCAAGTTGAGGTGAATGAACTATAGGGACGATGGCATCCAGGTGATTGATGCTGCTGTACATATACGTAAGCGGATGTGTCAATCCCTTCCACCCGAGGACATAAGATTTATTTTGTCCTTGATGCAACCAGACGATTTGAGTTGGTTTATGAGAACACTGTATGTAGTGAAGGAAATAATGAAGGCTGTAAATGGTGAAGAAAATAATGAAGGCTGTAAGTGGTGAAGGAAATAATGAAGGCTGTAAGTGGTGAAGGAAATAATGAAGGCTGTAAGTGGTGAAGGAAATAATGAAGGCTGTAAGTGGTGAAGGAAATAATGAAGGCTGTAAGTGGTGAAGGAAATAATGAAGGCTGTAAGTGGTGAAGGAAATAATGAAGGCTGTAAGTGGTGAAGGAAATAATGAAGGCTGTAAGTGGTGAAGGAAATAATGAAGGCTGTAAGTGGTGAAGGAAATAATGAAGGCTGTAAGTGGTGAAGGAAATAATGAAGGCTATTATCTAACCCGTCCACTTGCAAAAGTCGCTACTGTGCTGAGTAAACTTGTCTAGAGAGAGGGAACAGGAAATGAGCCAGGGCGTTGGTTGATCTGGTGACCTGCGTCGCCCCATGAAACCATCAAAGAGCGGGCAGAGTACTGGCCTTGGTGAGCAAAGCAGTGGGTGGGACGGACTGGAATGTTGGTGGGCGGTGGGGCTGGGGCAGGAGAGTGTACCCTGTGGAAATGGCTGTGGCAGGATTACTGGTTGCAGTGCAGCCAAGATTAATGCCAAAGATTCCTCCAAAAATGAAAGACGAGGGGGGGGGCGGATAAAGAAATGGGCGTGGGAGATGAAGTGGGTGGGATGAGGTAGAACTGTGGGGGTGGGGGTGGGGAGAGGCCAAGACAGTATACACAATGAATATGGCCGTTTTGGTATTAAAGTTTTGACAGCAGTAAAGGATTATTTCAATATTTTCTTCATGAACATGAGGTAAAAAAAAAAAAAAAAAAAAAACTGTCATTGCTGTCATTTCTGTAGCGTGTTGAGAAGCAGGTAAGAACCCGTGCTGGGCTGCCAGGTGTACAAATGCTGGTATAGTTTGTTTGCCTTGTGTCCGTGTGGCGCATTTCACTGGCTACTTTGATGGCAGTTTATCCTGCTGCTGTGTTTTACTGGCCCGGGTTCTGCAGCCTGTCTGGTCTGTTTGTCATGGCCAGAAGGACGGCATGGTGATGAGGATATGAGGCTGAAGATGTTCATGATAATGATGATTATGTTCATTCAACATCATCATCAGCATCATCGTCTTCTTCTTTCCTCTTCTTTTTCTTCTTCCTTTCTTTCTTTTTCCTTTCTACTGCTTCTTTCTTCCGTTTTTTCTTTTTTTCGTTTTCTTTTTCTTTTTTTTCTTCTCCTTTTCTTCTTGGCTGATACAAATAGATGCTGAGCCTGTGTACGGAATATTTGAGGCGCAGATGCTCTGTATAGGAAACGTCGTTACACATCTTCCTGAGCGATTTAGGTCGCAAATTACGCCTCAGTATCCTTTTGTATGCTTTTGTCTTTGTAATTCGACAGTGTTTGCATCAGTACATACAAGAAAATATAAGTACGCAATAAGCAAAATAAATCGCTTATGAATAGGTGATGGGAAAGTTGCTAAGAGAAGGAGATTACGACCCATTGCGTTTGTAGACTGTACTGTAGGTGAGAGGCGGGGCACAGATAACGATAACAGCCAGTGGCATATCACCCCCGTAGTGGTGTTGGCACCCGAGGCGGGGCACAGATAACGATAACAGCCAGTGGCATATCACCCCCGTAGTGGTGTTGGCACCCGAGGCGGGGCACAGATAACGATAACAGCCAGTGGCATATCACCCCCGTAGTGGTGTTGGCACCCGAGGCGGGGCACAGATAACGATAACAGCCAGTGGCATATCACCCCCGTAGTGGTGTGCACAGTTAACGATAACAGCCAGTGGCATATCACCCCCGTAGTGGTGTTGGCACCGAGGCGGGGCACAGATAACGATAACAGCCAGTGGCATATCACCCCCGTAGTGGTGTTGGCACCCGAGGCGGGGCACAGATAACGATAACAGCCAGTGGCATATCACCCCCGTAGTGGTGTTGGCACCCGAGGCGGGGCACAGATAACGATAACAGCCAGTGGTATATCACCCCCGTAGTGGTGTTGGCACCCGAGGCGGGGCACAGATAACGATAACAGCCAGTGGCATATCACCCCCGTAGTGGTGTTGGCACCCGAGGCGGGGCTGGCATAATACAGTACATTTAAGGCCTGAGTGTTGGGCGTGTATGACAAAGATCCTTGCAATTACTGACATCGTTGATAAAGCAACATTGCATGCAGAATAAACAATATGGTAATTCGCTGTCACACTGTTGGCAAAGCAACATTGCATGCAGTAATAAGCAGTATGCTAATACGCTGTCACACTGTTGATAAAGCAACATTGCATGCAGTAATAAGCAGTATGCTGTTTCACTGTCGTGAATACAAAAACTCCAGTGACACCCATTTGCCAGATGTAGTTTTTAAAACTAAACTGTCACGTCACTACTTCGTCACTGACATGTTTTCATCCATGTATTATGCACAGTATATGTGTTGTGAACTAACTTTATATTTCAACACTAAGAAATGCTTTAGATATAAATGTCCCATCCTGTATTTCATGTAGCGCCTTCCATCACCACAACTTTATATTTCAACACTAAGAAATGCTTTAGATATAAATGTCCCATCCTGTATTTCATGTAGCGCCTTCCATCACCACATCCAACAGGAAGTGTGTGCCAAGTTTTGACATGAGACCTTTTGCAATCAGAACGTTCGTTTAACTTCAGACCAACCGCGTCTACAGCCTTGTTGTTGTTGTTGAATATTTTCCCACCTGTTGTGGGACACGGGCAAACTAAGAGCCCGTCAGAGATAAGCAGAGTAAATCGGGAAGAGAAAAAAAAGAAAAGAAAAGAAAAGAAAAAAGAAGAAAAGGGGATGAGTTGGATCTAGAATAATGACGGGGGGTGGAAGTGGCAGTTAACGGGGAGGTGGATATTCCCGTACAGTTTGTAGGAGCCTTTGAAAGGTTCCATTGCCAATGGCCCTAGCAGCATCGTACTCATCATCGCCTGAGCGACCAAAGCCCTCTCCAGGGGGCTCTCGACCAAAAGCAGTTGCAGGGCAGTCGAGAATGTAATGGTAGAGGGTTTCAGCAGACTGCTCGTAGCAGTTGGGGCACGGTTCAGGGTCCAAGCTGGCAATTTGATGGTAGCATAGGAATCCCAAGCTTAAACGCCATAGCCTGACTAAAAGATAATTGGGTAGTCCTGGAGGGATCGAGATAGGGGAATATGATGTGGCTGCAGCATACCAAGTGGCCGAGCGTGAGCCGTCGGCAACACATAGGCGATGGTCGTCCTTTGTAAGTTCTATAATAATACCAGCCACAGCAGAGAGAACTCTGGAAGCACTGGGGCAAAGAGGATATGTAACATCAGGGAGTGATGTAGCTGCACGTGCAGCAGCATCGGCTAGTTCATTACCCCGTATCCCAACGTGCCCAGGTACCCAGTGAAAAATCACAGTGCCACCCCGCTGCTGGATAAGGGAGGACACTGTAAATATGGCGGAAAGTAGGAACCGGTGGGCATCTAGAGAGAGAGATGCCAGGCATTGAAGGGAGGATACGGAATCAATATGGAGAATGACACGTCTATGTCGGTGGCTATAGGCATGGTGCAGGGCACCAAGAAGAGCCACTAGCTCTGCCTGAAAGGCGGAGACGCCCGTGGTGATGCGCCAGGATTCAGTGTGGTCCCCATAAGCAAAAGCAGCTCCCGCTGAACCATCGGACGAAACAGAGCCATCTGTGTAGTAGACTGCCGCATCAGAATTGAGCACAGTGAGTCTACTGAGACTCTCCTGCCGAAGGATGGCAGGGATCGAGTGGTGAGGCTTCATGTTGGTGGGACTGATAATGGTGAAAGGGGGAGGTGCCCAGGGTGCAGGAGGTTCGTAGCCTGGACATGCCAGCTCTGGATCTAGGCACACCTTTTGTACCACACCAAACTTGTGAAAGAGAGCGGCCATGGCTGGAGCCCACGCCCGAGGGGGGGGACGGGTCTGGGGGCCGCCCGCTAGCCAGGCGTTTAAGCAAAATGGAGACATGTAGCATCAAGTGAAGTTTAACTAGACGAAGCGTTTCTGCTGTTGCACGTAGTGCGATCCGGTGGGCGAGTGATGGAAATCCACTCTCCATCCATAAATTGACCAGTCGGGTCCAGCATGGAGCGGCCAGCATAACATGTAGAGCGTCATTTTGGAGTACCTCCAAGGACTGGGAGATGGGGGAAGTCAGCCCTGGGAGGCAGATCGCACTATAATCGACTAGGGAGTAGACTGTGTGGACATAGAATGTACGCAGAACTGCATACGATGCCCCTAAGCTACGACTAGAGAGGTAGCGGAGAGCAGAAATGCAGGAGGCGGCCCGCTCTCGTAGGTATCTCAAGTGTCGGGTGAAGGTTAGTCCCAAGACAAAGTGATCCCCAGATATCGGTGCAGCGTGACAAGCTCAATGCAGTGGCTACCCAATGTGAGGGGATGTTCGGGAGGGCGGAGACCGAAAGGTAGGCACTTGGTCTTCTCGAGGTTGACTTTCAACCCTAGTTCATTACACTTGTTGTGTAATCTGGAAAGAGAGATGGGTGCCTGGGTGAAGCAGTCTTTCCTCAAGAAGACCAGTGCCAGGTCGTCTGCATAAACGAGCAGTGTCACGCCGGGTCCATAGTCAACAGTTAGAAGTCTCTCGACTAGCATATTGAATAACAGGGGGCTAAGATCGCTTCCCTGGGGAGTGCCATTAGGATGATGGTAGAGGGGAGAGAGTTGCCCCTGGAATCTGACCCCTGCTGTTCAGTTAAGAAAGAAGTCCCCCACCCACGACAAAAGCCTACCTCCGACTCCCCTGTCGGCAAGGGCTGCCTGGACGCCAAGAGGGTTTGCCAGCTCGAAGGCCTTTTCGAGATCAAGGAAGACAGCCATCCCCCGTACACCTCGAAGCTCCCTGAGGAAGGAAGCAAGGCAGTGAGACGCACTCCTGCCAGGGTAGTAAGCAAAACTCCTCGGGTGCAATTGTCCCAGACACCAGGCAAGGCGAGCACGCACAACCCTCTCTGCTGTCTTAGCCACACAGCTAAGAAGCGAGATAGGGCGCATGGCACTGGGATCGCGAGGTTTGGGAATCGGGTGGATGACAGCTGTCTTCCATGACCTCGGCAAACGGCCCTCAGACCACGAGAGGTTGAGCAGATCAAGGAGACGATCTTTCCCACAATCTCCGGCATGTGATAACAAGGAGTAGGTTAGCCCATCGAGCCCTGGAGCAGTGTCTCCTCTGTGCTGCAGCGCTTTATGCAGTTCCCCGCTGGTGAGGTACATCGGCTGGGTCAGGCCTTTCATAGGCAGCTTGAATTGCTGCAATACGAGAGGTAGACAACTGCACCTGCTTGTCTCTAACGGACTGCAGGAGATTGTGGGAAGCGGAGCGGTCCGCGAAGTGTTGAGCGCGATGGCTGGCTTCAGCGGCTGGGTCAGGGTGAGAGGGTGGACGAGAGGGACGTGCGTCAGAGACAGACCGGATTCTCCTCCACATCTCCCTGAGAGTGGAGTGAGAATCCAAAGTTCTGCACCATCTGATCCACGCCTCCTCTTTCAGGCGGCGTTTCTCCGAAACAACGTGTTACGTTACAGCAGCAAGGTATCGGCGGTGCGGGGATGTGCGGCGCCGCCGGTACTGCTTACGTGCCACGTTGAGTCGGTGGTTGAATTCCCTGACCCTGTTGCAGTAGATCCAGCCGTCTCTGTATCGCTTCGCGGATCGTCGCTGTAGCGGGATGGCGAGGGAGGCGGCCTGTGCAAAAGCACTGGCAACTTGATCTGCTCTACCCTCGAGGTCTTGGGCGGGAGGTGAGGCCTCGAAGATGGTGGTTAGAGCTATGGTAACGGCTGCCCAGTCGGCTTTGCTGAGGTCCCACCTCGGTTGGGGAGGTGGGAGGGGAGGGAGGGGCGTGAGTGGCAGCCCTGATCTGTATTGCAAAGTGATCGCTGGCTAGGCGCGGGTGGAGCGACCATTGCGCCGAGCCAGCAAGGGGGGTGGAGATGAATTCTACAGCCACACCAAGGCCACGCAACCTTGCATCCAACCACACATCTAACCATATTACTGATAATTTAACAACACAAGCACGCATATGACCACATAACTACTTACCTGCTAACACCAAGCATCAAACAGTTAACACAAGGAAGCATTTAATCACACACACACACACACACACACACACACATCTATTATTTTTGTTGGTCTGGAGTGTGAACACTTGCTGCTGCTCAGTGGAAGTAAATATCTCCTATCAAGTAACATCTTTTCAACCAGGTGATCGATGGTTTTACCATGAGAGTTGATGGCATTCGCATTCTTTCCAAAGGTAAATAGTTCTGGAGAGTGTCGTATTGAATTCCATCCTATGCAGTTGTTTTTTTAAGAAATATAAGGAAAAGACATTCGTGAAAAGTTGCCGGATATTTTCAAAAGCATCGTCCAGTGTTTCAAATTGTGAAGACGTCATATACTTCTTTGATAGAGTGGACATGTAATGTAAATTTTCTTTATATAAAGCAGTGTTATAAGAATGTACAGAATATGTAAAATATATACACAACTAACCCGTGAAACCTGGGCTATATATTCTAAATAACCAGATGTTTAAATAAACCGCGGAGGCAATATGAGTCGCTGCGCCGCGCATGCCCAGCAGATCAACACTACCAATATTCCGGATGTTCTAATAAATCAAGAATGATTGTTGCTTCCACTGTACTCAAGCAGATTGGTCGCTTAGTCATGAAGAAATCATATAACTGTATATTATTAAACCCAATGTGTAGTAATTAAGTAGTATTAGGCTTGACTGATCTATATACGCTTGGACGGCCAGGTACGGGATGGTTGTCACCCCTGCTTTTCCCCATTTCCGGCAGGATCTCACGCCAACATCGAGTCCTCCAGCGAGTTCAGTGGGCGACTGGGCGGTGGCGCCGGGAGGGACTGACTGTGAGGAAAGGATGGTTTTGTGCGTTTTTTTTTTTTTTTTTTTTTTCTGTGCGTTCGTGTGATCTTCGAAACTACGAGTGAGTGGATGTTTGTGGCCTGGTGGTGGTGTCTGTCTCGAGGTGTACAGGAGGCTGGGTCAAACGAAGGGCCAGGTGGTGGACTGATCGGCTTCCCCCTACGCCATCAGCAAGGAAGGTCAGCCATTTTTATCATTCGTCCATGAATTGGGTGGCATTGGAGACGTTGCAGCACTTGTTTATTGATGATTCATTTTGCGTATTTCACGTAAGCGTTCTGCTGTATGCCAATTATGTAGTTTGAATATCGATATACTTTACATCAATAACAGGAGGATATCGATATGTAATGTGCAGAAATAAAGGAAGTTGGGATTTTTTTTTTTTTATGTGTCCGACTCTGGGCATAGGCTTCACAGCCTGCTATCAAGGCCCAGCAGTCCTCCTACATACCATACACCTCTACATGTCACCACTTCGGCGCTAACACCCACCGTCCATATTGAATACATGCTAGGGCTGTCTCATACAGGACTGGTGTATTGGTATTAGCGAGGGTATTTTTACGACATGTCGGCGGGTCTTCTGGTAGATCAGTAAAGCCTGATTTAATGAAATTCAAATCCTTAAACTGTTCCCTGCCCCAGCCGGGATTCGAACCTGGGTCCGTTAGGACTGCAGGCCACCTCTCTACCGATTGAGCCACCGCCTCCCCATATTGCGGTCACATGGGTGATTGATTATCCAGATACTGAGAGCGTCTAATTTTGCGATAATGGTAAATGTACAGTTTAGTGTAATCAGCAGAGAAACCTTAACAGTTCACTTCTTACTGGTAGTTTGCTCTCAGTATTTTTTTAATTTTTTTAATTTATTGTGGTAAAGGGTTACTTTGTGGTGATTTTGTTTCCCGATTGTTTTTATTATCCATGTTTTGCTTCCCCGACGCGTGGTGTTTCCTGGGCGTAATGGCGGACACACTAAACGCTAAGCAACTGTACCGAGATAAGTTTGGTTTTCCATTTTGGTGTTTCTTGTTGTTGCCGTTGGATAGGTTGGATTGGATGTGGTTAGGTTAAGTAAGGGTATGTTAGAGATTGGATTAGATTAGGTTAGGATGTTGTGCTAGGTTAGATTAGTTAAGAGTAGATATAAGGATAAGCTATATATAAGGTCAAGCTGCAGCAGCTGTAAAAATAAATTTCAGTTGATTAGAGTACGTTTTAGAAAGTCAGCCATTACGCCTGAGAAACCAACACGAGTGAATCGGATGAGCATTGACAAAAACAACAGGGAAACAAAATCAGCAGTAAATCATTTACTATCATAAAAGTCGTCAGAGAAATACATAAAACAACTTTGGAGAGAAGTGAATCGGTAAGGTATTTCTGTGACCTAAACTAAACCGTATGTTTACCGTGATGATAAACCTTTCTTTACTGTGTCAAGCATTATTTCGTAGCTAATCCGTATGGAGAATAGAGGACCACCTTTTAAAGATTAACCCCCCTTTTATTTTTTAACTTTTTGAACTCAATGACTAGGTAAAGATGTACAGTTGGCCAAGAAGAAAGTGCAACCAAATATGCTGGTGTGTGGCGATATCTGGCAGCTGCTCCGTAGTAAACACTCGTATTTTTTCAATGGATCACTCAGAATCTACAACCTTTGTAAGGATGCACGTGATTGGCTGAAGCGTTCAGTATCGGAACAAATGTTTTGTCCCTTATTTATTACTGAATATTAACTATGTGGCAAGAAGTAATGTATACAGATGATGTCAGGTACTAAATCAGCTAGCTGTAATTACATTTATAGTAAGAGAAACACGTAGCAATGAGTACCGATTAACGTATGGTATTGTGTTGGCATTGAGAAAGGTGTTTCAGAGGTTAGTTTCGAATGATTTTGACCTTTGAAGTAGCGGAACCTGGCCGAGGCACATTGTCTAATTGGTGTCGGTATCTATCGAGAAGCAAAATTTCCTTACGAAATGGGCTAATATGAGACGTTAGGTAATTACACACGCTCTGAAAATTAGTGTAATATATAAGTGATATAAGATTGGCCATTCCAGTTCAACATCACTAGCAATGCATATTTTGTAAATTGTTTAAGCAAGTCATAATATTCTCTCAGTACGATGTCATTTATAATTACTTCATTTTGGTTACAGAAAGTTAAATTTAAATAATAGAGAATAATTGCCTGCTCAGCTAAAGGACCTACCTTAACTATTCCCCCTAGTATCATGATTCATAACCGAATACTTGATGCAGTTTAACTAATTCATTGCAAAGTGATGCTGACAGCAGCGAGTGTCCACACTATGAGTCTGGTAGCACGCTACTTGTAGAGCCCCACCCGTGAGTAGGGGTCTCAACCTCGGGTAAATTACCCCCAGCGCAGTCATTGCAGTCATTCTGCATTTAAACACATTTATCGTTATACAGTATTTACGCTAGGTTCATTGTCTACATAAACTGATGTATTGTTTGTGTATATTATGGCCAACGATCCAAACGTATAAGGAATATAAAAAACAGCTTAGGTAGGCTGCAATGCTCTAGTAGGTCAACCAGGGATCAAACTCGCTACCCTAAACCCGCAGCCATTCACCCTTCCTCCATTTCCCCATGTCAGTGCACCTCGCCGCATCACCATCAGTTCGACAACAGATGTAACCTGACCACCTTGCATGTTGTGACGTTCGTGTTGAAACTATAAACACCTATTAAATGTTTGGATTTCGATATGATTCAGTGTTGTTTGCTTTAATTTCATAGGATGTCTACTACGAGGAGATTGCTCCAGTCGAATTGGAGGGGCCTAAAAGCCAAGTTCGGCATACCTGTTCACACCACACGTTGTTCCCATGAATCCTTCCTCCCTTCTCGTCTCACTATGGTGTGGAAAGGAGGGATACCTTTAACAATTATATATCCTCATGTCTGTCATTGCACCCATACTGTATGTATTGCTGCCGGGCATCAGTGTTGTTTTATTTTATTTTATTTTATTTTTGTCAACCATCACTTATTTCTATGTAGTTCACGATACAGTAACTATTTTATGAAAAGGAGGGTGGGAATATCTAGGTAAGAAAACTGTGAAAGACGAAATAGAGACGACGGAAATTTTCGGCATTTAACCTTAAATTATACCGACACATATATGCTGCGTACTGTTAATTATACGAGGCTAGCTAAACTGATATCGTCAGATAGAAGTTCGTGCTTAGTAATACTGTGACCGAGAATGTCAGAGAGCTATATCAGACACTAACAAGTTCACCAAGATATATAAATGTTGGTAATGAGTAATATACCTACATGTTCTTTAGGAACAGTGAAGGTTAATACTGTATTTTCCTCTGGTCAGTGATACTCTAATATATTATTAATCACAGGGAAGTGTGTATCGGGGCTCCAACACGTTCTTGTGATTCACAGTGTAGCCATGCGCTCAAAAATCAAACCACTGCTTTACATTTATTTTTATTTATACACATTCTGTTCATACCTTTAATACACAAGTTTTATATTTCCACCCTCTACATATTATCCCACTGTAAATAAATACATTTAAGTTTTACTTACTAACATTAGTAGGGAAATAGAAATATCAACATGCATGAGAGGTATTAAATGTGGTCCATAAAAGGCATGACAAGCAAGTGTTGCAAGAAGCAATATTACTGGACAGTTCAGTCCTTTGTCCAACCACCTGGCATCATCGTCGTCGGGTCATGTTTCTCCCATCACTATCTCCTATCACCATCATCGTCACTGTCATCATCATCATCGTCGTCACTTATATCACTGTATTCACCATCATCGTCACTGTCATCATCATCATCGTCGTCACTTATATCACTGTATTCACCATCACCGTCACTGTCATCATCATCATCATTGTCACTTATATCACTGTATTCACCATCACCGTCAGTCATCATCATCATCATCAACATCGTCACTTATATCACTGTATTCACCATCACCGTCACTGTCATCATCATCATCATCGTCACATATCACAGTATTCACCATCACCGTCAGTCATCATCATCATCATCATCGTCAGTTATATCACTGTATTCACCATCACCGTCACTGTAATCATTATCATCGTCACTTATATCACTGTATTCACCATCACCGTCACTGTCATCATCATCATCGTCACTTATATCACTGTATTCACCATCACCGTCACTGTCATCATCATCATCATCGTCACATATCACAGTATTCACCATCACCGTCAGTCATCATCATCATCATCGTCACTTATATCACTGTATTCACCATCACCGTCACTGTAATCATTATCATCGTCACTTATATCACTGTATTCACCATCACCGTCACTGTCATCATCATCATCGTCACTTATATCACTGTATTCACCATCACCGTCACTGTCATCATCATCATCGTCACTTATATCACTGTATTCACCATCACCGTCACTGTCATCATCATCTTCATTATCATCATCATCGTCACTTATTGTATTCACCATCACCGTCACTGTATCATCATCGTCACTTATTGTATTCACCATCACCGTCACTGTCATCATCATCATCATCATCGTCACTTATATCACTGTATTCACCATCACCGTCACTGTCATCATCATCATCATCATTTACAGATATACAGGCAATAAATGATAGTATCGTAAGCTACAAGAGAGGCAGGAGGCGAGACGAAATAAGGTGGACCGGCCTGGGATGTTTGCTTCTCTCTCTCTCTCTCTCTCTGGTCTGTGGCTCTCTTTTCTTCTCTTAAAAATGTTCTTTCTCGTCTTTTCCATTAGTTCTGTTTCATGTTCCAGTCTTTCTCTTTCTTTTCCTTCTTTCTGCATTTTTCTTTTTATTTTTTTCTGTCTTTATCATTACATATTCTGTTCTTGTTTATTACATTTCTTTGTCTTTCCTTCCTTTCTTTCTTCACTACACAAGAGAGGTAGGAGGCAAGATGAAGTTAGGTTATCAAAGCGAACCTACATCACCATCATAACCACAATAATACTCACCATCACCACCATCATCATCATTATTACCACCACCGTCACCATAATTATATCCTTTAATCAGTTGTTAGCATAAGAATCGACCTAATTATCATCATCATCATCATCACCATCATCCTCATTAGATATATCAGATGACTTGCAGAGTATATCAGGGCATCACAAGGTACAAGAGTGGTAGGAGACAAGATGGAGTAAGGTGTAGCGGCCTGAGACTACCACAGGTGTACCCAGTTCAACCCTGTGCCAGACCACTCACTCTCCCTCCCTTCCTTTCTACTTCATCTTTTACTTTCGTTGCCTTTCTTTATTTTCTGCATTTCTCACTTCTTTCCTTCCGTCTCCTCCCATTTCCTTTTTCTTTTTCATCGTTTCTCGTGTCTTTCTTTACTATATTAGGACATCAGAAGCTATAAAAGAGGCAGGAGCGAAACGAAGTCAGGTGCAGCGGCCTGGGAGTCTACTACACCTGTACTGAGTTAACACCTTTACCATTTATAACGCATTTTATTTCTTTACACTTTCCTGCCTTTATTTCACGTTTGGCTTCATTTTTGTCATCCTTTTCCCTTTTTCATTATATCATTTTTGTTTGTTTTTCTTTTCCTCCATTTTTCTTTTCATTTCCTATGTTGTTTTTTCCTTTCATTATATTTTTCCCTCCATCGTCTTTCTCTCCTTTCTTTCTTTACTCTATTTGTTACATCAATAAAGCAACAAGTGAAGTAGGAGCCAAGGTGAAGTAAGGTGCAGTGATCTGGGACTCTTATAAAGGTGTCTTCAGTTCCAACCATCACTACTGCTGCGCTCCTCCTGTGTTTTCTTTCTCATTTCCTGTTTTCTTTCTTGTTTTCCGTTTTTCTTCGCTTTCTTTGCTGTTCTTCTCTCTCTCGTTTTCTTCTCAGTTCTTTTTTAATAATTTCTTTGTTATTTTTATCATTTCATTTTCTTTTTATTTACTTTTCTTTCTCTCCTCCATTCTTTATTTCCTTTATTAATTTGTTCATTTTCCATTTACAAGTTTTTTTTTTCTGTTCATTGTTTCCCGTTCTCTCTATTTATCTATCCATCTAATCTATCCATCTATCTCTTTATCTATCGTTATCACCACCAGCACCACCATAGTTACAAGATATCTAGGCTTCAATATTATCACCACAAGCAACAAGAGAGGCAGGAGGCGAGATGCAGTAAGGTGGAGCGGCCTGGCACTCTACTACACCTGTACCCAGTTCACACCTTCACCCTTCCTACCAGATCTCGCCTTTTCTTGCTATTTTTCACCCATTTCTATTTACATACTGTATTTTTTTTGTTCTTGCTCTTATCCTATCTCGTCTTCTTTCTTGCTCATTTTCGTGGCATTAGTGTATTGTCCAATTTACGTTGCTTCTCAGGATGCCATGACTCACTCTGAACTGAATACAATCGTTTGGCGGCAGCTGGAATACAATACTGGAAAGTAAAATAGACACAGTATAATATACAGACAGAATGGCTGAGAGAAACAGAGTAAGAGAAAGTATCATGAGTATATTACGTAAGGTATTATAAAGTATATGATGAAAATAGGTATAATTAAAAGGATATGATAAATAAAAAGAATGATAGTAGTAGCTTAATATTTGTATCCCCAGCCTTAACATGACCCTGGTGGACTGCTGTGCTGAATATTTTGTTTGATATACAGAACGACACTACGACTACAATTCATGGTAAGAAGTGGAATATTAATATAGGGAAAAACTGCTTTACCTGTAGATGAACAGTCTAATAAACTACAGCAGCAGTGCAAGGAGTATGGTTACACTACAAACTTGTCAGGATAAATATTTGTATAGTCAATAAGTAATGGCGTGTGTTTAATGCAATGGAATATACTACAGCAACAGTGGTTAGTGCAAGAACTATAGATACATTACAAACCTGGCTGGGATAAATATTTGTAGACTCTAGTCAATAAGTAATGGCGTGTGTTTATTTCCAGGCTGACGTGTATCCTGACGACAGTCACACGAGTACAGTCAGCCTCGTCTTTCGCGGTACTCCACTTTCCCGGCTCCGGTTTTTCCTGGGTGAGTAAACCATCACAAATGCACAAGTTTAAGCTGTATTTTGGCAGAATTTAGCAAAGTGTGTTGGTAAATCATCTCAAAATACTCTTTAAAGAAGTATATTGTAGTGTCTGGTGATGTTTCGGGCCACTACAAAGGTTTTTAGGCCATTATATAGTAAATTAAGGCTGTGGCAGACATTTTATAAAGGTTTCATTACTTGGCGGAAATTAGTTTCTCGTGGGTGTACATGTAACGTAACCCCCATAAAACACAAGGCCTTACCCTACTTATCTGTGACACTATTCTGACATTGTGTGTGGTCTTATTTTAACAACTATAGATTACATATTTCATACTGTACAGTATTTCATTTTCTGTCCCTCCTAAAGAAACATATATATATTTTTTTTTCTTTTCAACGAACAGGGTATTTTTCTTTCTCCTGCCTTGTGGTCGGAGGGTGTTGTGGGCAAGGGAACGTCTTTTCCTGTTCTGTGCTTTTCTCTTTTTCCCCAAGAGATAGCCTGGATACGAGTAGAAGCCAGTAGGCCTCCTGTTATCTGTTCTTCCTGTGTACTACTATATTTTAATCTATAGTTATAACCACAACCACCACCACCATCATCATCATCATCATGGTAACTCTCAGCACCACCACCACTGGCTACATTAGATCAAAGCCACCACTATATAACGCCATCACAAGCTAGGACAGAGGTAGGACACAAGATGCAGTAAGGTGGAGCGGCCTGGCACACTACTACACCTGTACCCAGGCCAACTCTTTGGTCTGACCGTCTACTTTTATTCCTTCTCTTCTCTTTCACATTTTACTTCATTTCTCTTTATTTTGCACATTTCTCACTTTCTTTCTCCTTGTCTTTCTTTCGCCCTTTATTTCTTTCTTTTTCCTTTGTTTTCACTATAGTACAGCATCACAAGCTACGAGAGGTCGCTGCAACGAAGCCATCGACGTCCAACTCTAGGTGCTGCCTCATAGATAGATAAATAGATAGATAGAGAGACAGATAGAAGCAGGAAGTCAAACGATGAGAAGGGGTTGTGTTTGCGAGAAGCGAGCAGCGCTAAACGCTTACACGGGGGAAAGCTGACGACAGCGGCCAGTAAGATGATTCAGTTAGCTGTCAGCAGTCCTCTCGTGAGAAAGTTCTGTTGCCACGAGGAAGATACGTGACACACACACCCTACTACACGAGATGTGAGGAAAGAGAGTTTAGAAGGAGACAAGCGACCCTATAGAGAGGTCGAGACGGAGATTAGCTGGAGAACAGAGAGAGAGAGAGAGATAGCGAGACAGGGAGGTAGCTACCCAGGACTTATACTATTATACCTGTTTAATATTTCCAAGACAAATAAAGATAGTCCCATACTATTCTTTACCTCTCCCGTCACTACATGACATCTGGTGGGAAAACTACTACAAGATATAAAAGCCGCTCGACCACAAGTCTAACATATACTTCTCTACAATTAACTACAAAGTCTTTACGACATTTGGTAGCAGCGAACGTATACGAACCTCGTCTACGAATCAACATTAAATTCCTACAAAATATCAAGATTGACAACAACCAACAATATCAGCTCCTGCCCTCCGTCTCCCAGATCATTACGCTGATGCAGAGGTCAAGAGATCACTCGACGCCTTGCAAGTAGCTTAACGACAAACCAGCAAATCTGCGGACATCGTCTCCGAATTAAAAGCAAATTTCTACAAAAGCAACCGAGACTACAAGGTTAGCTTCAGTTCTACAAAGTCTACAGCCATCTACAATCAACTACAGCCATCTACAATCAACTACAATTAACAACTCTACGAATAAATCACTAGAGAAAAGGACAGAGAAAACTTCCACATAGAATAAAGGGAACAAACAAACGAAGAGTGAGACACGATTTACAACTCATCTTACTCACTCGTCTTCACTCAAGTTACTCATCGCTACTCATTCACTCACCACAGCTACCAGTGTGGGAAGCCGACGTCACCATGTGCTGAGATGACATCACAACGCGAGTCTGCCATGCCAAGCAACGTGTGACGGACACCAGGCACTTCTCACCCACTACTCATTACTCATTATTCACATAGCTCCTACTCATATTCACTTATTTTCACAGTTAAGTTGGAAATTCGACGTTCTATGTTGAGGTTTGCCTGGGACAGCCGTTAACCACTACAAATACCAGGCCATGGAGTTTCCTGAGTAATATCGTCCATCAACACACCACTAGAATTATCAAGAGATCTTCAATCAAACCTGTATTTTCTTCCGAGATCGACTTTGGTATCGACACACCTCTACGATCTGTATCAAGTGGGTAAAATTATACTTGCTCATTTCTTCTCAGTGCTAAAATTAGCTATATTCAACTTATTTAATCATCTAGTTTGCTAGGACATAAATAAACAAGAGGCATATTTCATAACATCATATCTTAATGACAGGAATATTTTCGCAACCACCCACGTTAATACCAGATGACACACAAATTGCCACAACATCAGACTCACAATTAAGAGACAGCCCACCCATTGTACAACCCACACCACACGTTATAGATAAGGAAACAAATACGGGAGTTTCGGATGATGAGTGGGAAACCCCTTCAGATGTTGAGAGTATCGACTTCGCAGCTGCCTTAAATACGTATGCCAATATACTTAACAGGGTTCACCGGTCCGGTCATACATATTCTACCATTCCCTCACATAACGATAAACTCGTACAAGTTGAATTAACAGGGCAATCATTAAAGATGAATCAAGAAACAAATACTGCTGATCTAAAAACCACACCTCACGTTTTTGTGTATCACGAGGATAAGACTGCCCCAAAATTCTCTGGCACAGACAAGGATCGCATTGATGTCATTTCATTAATCAGTCAGTGCGAACAAATGTTCATCAAGCGCCATATACTAGATGAACAAGAGAAAATTGCTATTTTTTCATCTTGCATAAGCCAGGAAAGATGTCCAGCAAGCAATTTATTGCGCTCCGATAAGCTACATCGTGCTAGGACATATGATGAATTTAAAACTGAATTTCTGAAGAAATTTTCTGGAGGTATGAACTTCTTGCCAGGTATAATTCCAGAATTACATAAAATTGTAGATCTTGTAAGGGAGCACACTACAAACCATGTGCTCAGTGAAATAACTGCTGATGTCTCCACAATCAAGAGAACCCTATTAGCTACTCTGGAGAATTCTAAGTGGATAACAGATGATGGAAAGATGTCCCCAGACCTCGTCGTGGACATCATTGGTTATGTAGCTGCCTTGTGTAAATTACCTGATAGAACCCTTAAGATCGCCAAAACAATCGCGTACATCCCTGGAATGTGCTTACTAGACTTAATGAACGAGGTAGAGATGCAGTGCAGTAAAGCAGGTGTGGTCGACACACATGCACATTCTGGTAGAATCAGGGTACCTGAGACAGTATCAGCTGTGAAAACATCAACACCGACCCCAAACAGAGAACAAAATCGATCGCGACCTGAAATGAGGCAGTCCAAACAGACAAAGACGCCTAGACCTCGTTCCCACACGCCTTCCTACAGGCAGTTTCATAAGTTTTCGCGCAGCCCGAGCAGGTCTCGCGCTATAAACAACACTTTTTATGGGAAATCACCTCGTAGGTCACAGTCAAGGGATAGGTCCATTCTGTGTCATTACTGTGCAAAACCAGGACACACAAGGTATGAATGCTTTATCAAGGCAAAAGAGGATAATCAAAAGACACAAGGGTTTGGTCCTTACTGTAGGCATCATAGATACCAAGGGCACTGGACTAGTGATTGCAAAACAGTAGAAAAAATTGTGTCTATGTTCAAATCGGGGAAGACCAAGTCATGACAAAAAACGAACAAACATAAAAAAGAACAAGGTTAAACTTCACATAGGAGGCATGTTGGGAAATGAGTGTATCTTGATACCAGCTGTATGTGAGGATCAAAACGTTTCCTTATTTTTAGATACAGGCTCTCCAGTGAACTTAATAACACATGAAGAACTAAATAGAATTCTTAAAAATAAAAAGAAAGTAACTTTTTTGGATGAAGCTGATTTAGAATTAAACACAGTAGATGGTCAAGAGATTACAGTAAAAGGTATGATAAGATTAAATCTCAGTTTCACAGAAACTACAAGACCATTCTCTGCATTGTTCTATATCGTTGAAAACTTAGCAATTAAAGCTCATATGTTACTGGGCTGAAGATCCATGAGTACTGAGAACATAACTATACTCCCACAAATGAATGGAATAGACTTTGATAATGAATTTATAGAGGAAATACTTTCAGAGCCCTCACCGATTGGTAGAAGAGAGCCAAAAAGAATTGGTAATATTAAAGGCTTAAACAAACATACACAAACAGATGAGTGTATAGATCCACTTACACCAGCAACCCCATCCTCCAGAATTAGTGACCCGGCTAACAGTACTGATTTATCAATTTTTCCAGCCCATCTCACTAATGATTTGGTTATACCACCTAATTCATACATGAAGGTTACCATAAAGAGCAAATTACGGAATAGTACTGTTCTTGTCTTAGAAGAATTATGTAAAGTAAAAGGATTGTCAGTAGAAAACGCATTATGTCATACGAACGACGAAGGGCTAACTCAGATATTCATTATTAATCACATGAATGGGGAAGTTCAGTTGAAGAAGGGAACTTGCATAGTTAATATTGAAAAATGTTTCGCCCCTGTGAAGGAAATAAATATTGGTGGAGTAACAAGTGAGATAAAATCTACGGATAGAGAAAGAATAAAAGAGAATTTAATTCACTCAGGTGAATTTGACGAAGAAAATGATTTGTTAACCCTGCTGGAAACACACAGGGACACCGTAGCCTTGCCCGGAGAACGATTAGGGTGTACTAACTTGATTAATCACATGATTAATGTGCACCCAGAAACACCACCAATTTTCGTACCAGCTTATCGCATACCACACTCCCAACGTACACTTGCTAATCAGTATGTCGATGAAATGTTAAAGCTTGGAATTATTGAGCCTTCAGTTTCTCCGTGGAACGCTCCCCTTTTCTTTGTGCCCAAGAGAAATGGAGAAATGCGTGCGGTAGTAGATTACCGTAAACTAAATAATCACACCATCCCAGACAGATTTCCCATGCCATTGCTAAGTGATGTTCTACAGAATATTGGTCCTGAGAATAATATATTCTCGACCATCGATCTCCTAAACGGATACTATCAGATTCCGGTATCTCAGGAGTCACGTAAATACACTGCCTTTTCAACAAACAGAGGCCATTATCAATATACAAGAATGCCAATGGGACTGAGGACAGCCCCGGTACGTTCCAGCGTCTTATGAATTACGTATTGTCCGGAATTTTAGGACAAGGAATATTTGTTTATCTTGACGATATTATTATCGCAACGAAGAATATTAAGGATCATCTCAGGAAATTAGACTTACTCTTACAAAAGCTTAGTGATGCTGGATTAAAAATTAAACTTTCTAAATGCAAATTTTGCTTTAAGGAAATAAATTTCTTAGGCCACAAATTAAGCTCTGATGGTATTCACACCACTGATGACAAAATACAGGCAGTGAGAGATTTTCCTGAACCCACTACGACTGACGAAGTTAGACAATTTTTAGGTCTGGCTGGGTACTATAGGTCCTTCGTACCACAGTTCTCTCATATAGCCTTCCCTCTATTCCAACTACTCAAAAAAGATGCTGTATTCCAATGGGAAGAAGAACAAAAAAGGGCATTTAACAATCTAAAAATTAAACTAACGAATGCACCTTGTTTAGCATATCCAGATTACACGAAATCATTTCTTATTTGTACAGACGCATCAGTTAAAGGATTAGGGGCTGTACTGATGCAGGAAGATAAAAGAGGAAAGAATCAACCAATTGCATTTGCCAGCAGACAAACAAGAGGTGCGGAGAAAAATTATAGCACTACAGACTTAGAGGCACTTGCAGTGATTTTTGCATTACAAAAGTTTCGAGATTTGGTATATGGTTACGAAATCCACTTATTCACCGACCATAAACCACTGGTGGGTATGTTTAAAGAAAAACTCCTTTCTGGGAGGAGAGCAAGATGGAAATGTACAGTTGAAAACTACAATGTACAAATACATTATATACAAGGTAAAATGAATATAGTAGCGGACGCATTATCTAGGAACCCGAACACAATTCAGGTTGCGGCGTTAGATCTCAAAGGAAATATCCCAAACCACGAGGATATCGCAAAGGCACAAAGACTTGACCCAGTATGGTCAAAAGTAATATACAAGTTAGAAAGTGGAGATGACATACAATTACCCAAACTGCATGTCCCACTTGAACAATTCACAATGGTCAATAATACATTATACAAAATTAACTCTAAACAACCAAAACGCCAAAGAAATACTAACCAGTTGGTAGTACCTAATGACATGATACCCCAAGTATTACGAATGATACACGACAGCCCACATGCAGGACACCCTGGAAAGGATAAGACATTCAACCAAGCCCAGCTATTATATTACTGGCCTTCATTACGAAGAGATATACACAATCATATAGACAGATGCGAATCATGTGCGAAACACAAAGGATACCCAATCACACCTGCACCGATGGGTAATTACCCAGTACCACATCAGCCATGGGACGTTGTCGCTGTTGATTTACTCAAGATGCCATTATCATACAATAATAACCTATACTTATTCGTAGCAACGGATCATTTTTCCCGTTATGTCATTTTAGCTCCAATTAAAGATAAGACAGCAGAGACAGTAGCAAAGGCAATAACAGATAATGTAATATGTCGCTTTACTACCCCAAAGGTATTAATAAGTGATAATGGAGGAGAATTTAATTCTGAGATCTTACAAGAAATATGTAAACAATACAACATTAAAAAGGTTAACGTTTTGGCCTATCACCCAGCATCGAATGGGTTGGTAGAGAGACAAAATAAAAAGGTATTAGATGTGCTACGACACATTCTCAGTGAAAATTATGCAAGCTGGGATGATTGGATTCCCAGAGTAGAGGCCTCCATTAATGGGTCTATAAATAAATCCATTGGTGACACACCACATTTCATTATATATGGCACAGATAAAAAATTACCATATGAGCTCCTAGAAGGTGACAGCATGCCTATATACAATTACGATGATTACTCTAAACTCCGTTTACGTGAATTCCAGGACATTCACAAAAGAGTGCAAAAACAATTAACGATGTCCAAGGAAGAAATGACGGAGGCATTTAACAAAAAGGCAAAAGATTCACCTATCAGCTTAGGAGACATTGTTTACGGAGTCATTCATACGAGAGACAATAAATTATCCCCTAAATTTGAGGGCCCATACAGAGTAATTAACATAAAGGCAAACAAAGTTTTAATTAAGTCACTTTCAAGTGGCGAGGAAAAACAAGTTCATATTGACCATTTAAAACGAGTTTCAAGGGAATTATCACATAATTATTCAGCCTCGGATACAACCGAACAGGTGAACGTACCTCAAGAAACCAAGCAAGAACACAACAATGATTACAAAAAGAAATTAAGGTCATATACCAAACAATCGAACATAGGTGCAACTATTCCAATGAAATCTACAGTACATCATTTACGAGAATTAAATATCGATTTAAACTCCTTCTATAAATGAAATAACAGCCAACCGTAACGCACATCATCACTATCATCAACCACAGCTTTATAGGAAATTAATAGATTTTTTTTTTCGGTAGGTTACGATGAAGGGACTTATGCTATGGATTCTCCTATACATAGTAAGAGTATATGCGCACCTAGACCCCAAGCATATAGTACGACAAGGATGCCTCATAGCTCCAACGGCCACGACTACAATCGTCAAGGATGTCATGAGTACTGAAATAAGTCTAGATTACTTGTATGACTTACCTACTTATATAGAAAGACTTGCGACGCCGATGCGAACTCTGGACTTCAAGATAGGGAATTATGTTTCACAATCACATATCACCAAGGAAGTGGATGAAATGGTGAAGTTAGCGAAATGGAAACTAGAACAGGCGAAGTCAACTATGCTCGTCATGATCCAAGATCTCCCATCTTCTGGAACAGAGGTGCTGAGCGACAGGAACAACATCACACGTACTCGCCAAAAGCGCGGTTTGTTCGATCTGGGCGGCGCAATTCTTGGGAACATCTTTGGATTGGCTACAGAGGATGACCTTAAAGAAATAAACAAAAAATTTAATAAGATAGCTCAGGTACTAACATACCAAGATAAATTCATCACAGGACAGAACTCAGCAATGAAAACAATTGTGAAAAATCTGAAACAAGCAGAAAACGTAGCTCTCGAGAGTATAGATAAAATAAATAACTTGGAGGGTAACGTTACCCTTTTCCAGCACTTCTCCATCATCACAGAACATATTGACACGATTCTACTACAATTAGAGAACACTAGAGATCATTTCAGGGCACTTATGCAAGGAATTTCGAATGCTGGTGATGGCAAGATCACAAATGACTTACTCCCAGTTCATGAGCTACGTCAGATAGTTAGTCAAGGCATACATAAACATAAATTGAAGCCATTGTTCCGCAGTAGGGAATTTATGCAATATTACCCGTACTTGGAAGCAACACTAACACCAACATCAGTGATAGTTCATGTACCATTCATCACGGAGGACCTGTTCACAGTATACCAAATACACCCCTTCCCCTATAGAAACAACAACACTTTAGTCATCATCAACATCAACACAGACACCGAACTCATCATGGTCTCCAAGAGACGAGACACTGTCACTTTCGCAAGTGAGTCAACGATTGAGCGAAAGTGCCGCACATCCTTACATGCTGTTCATCTTTGTCCTGCGTACATTTTCACGTTTCAGCCTACTGATACGGTCCCTTGTGAAATGGCTATCATCAGCAATAACAATATTCATCATCATTGCAACTTCACTTTTGCTCCAGATAAACTTGTACACCATCAACGCATTGGACACTCGCAGTTTTTTTATTTCCCTCATAACACATCAGTTTACATAGTCTGTCCAGATATACCACCATCTCATACATCAGCCTCAGGATTATACATAGCACCAGACTACTGTGCGGTATTTACACCATCCATGTCTACTTTTTCCACCATCAATCACTACGCCATCCTCAATCATACACACAAACATTTCCACCCACTGCCTGATATGGACTTAAACATGAGCACAAGTATTAAGCTGACTTCACCTAAGTTTGAAACTATGCAGCTGATCAATGAAACAATGAAGCCCTGGGAAGATTTGAGTTTGAGTATGTTCAACCCATATTATGTGTATAGCCAAGCACCTTCTGTCTTCATAATTATCTGCATTGTTGTTGCAGTATTGCTGTTGGCCATGCACAGAATGCATGCAAGAATTGCTAATTTGGAGTCATTGTTTAGTGGGGGGAGAGTTAACATCACAGTTAACCACCCTGAATGAAGTGTATATATTTTGTATATAGTATTAATTATATATAAAAAAAAAAAAAAAATAATAATAATAATAATAATAATAACACAAAGAAGAATGACCCATATATGGCAGACCAGTACCATTATCTTTAAATGAAATATTAGTAACTCTTACAATATTCTTAATTTTAAACTATTTTTATTCTTGCATGTATGCAATTCACTATAATAACCCAAGTACATACTGTATTACAGTTAAATAATTTACTTTAATGCATTTATTCCAATATGTATTCAACTTATTTAAAATGTAATATTACTGAATAATCACTATTTACTATGCATAATATATGTATACAATATTCATACAATTATGTTACTTTACAATATTATGTATTTCACTTAATTAGCTTATAAGTTCATTATAATGTGTATGTAGTATGTATTAATATATTATAACTATTAAATGTCGATGGTACGTCATTTTCGCGCGGCCGAGCAAATATAGGACTACATAATAAATAGATAGATAAATAGATAGATAGAGAGACAGATAGAAGCAGGAAGTCAAACGATGAGAAGGGGTTGTGTTTGCGAGAAGCGAGCAGCGCTAAACGCTTACACGGGGGAAAGCTGACGACAGCGGCCAGTAAGATGATTCAGTTAGCTGTCAGCAGTCCTCTCGTGAGAAAGTTCTGTTGCCACGAGGAAGATACGTGACACACACACCCTACTACACGAGATGTGAGGAAAGAGAGTTTAGAAGGAGACAAGCGACCCTATAGAGAGGTCGAGACGGAGATTAGCTGGAGAACAGAGAGAGAGAGAGAGATAGCGAGACAGGGAGGTAGCTACCCAGGACTTATACTATTATACCTGTTTAATATTTCCAAGACAAATAAAGATAGTCCCATACTATTCTTTACCTCTCCCGTCACTACATGACATCTGGTGGGAAAACTACTACAAGATATAAAAGCCGCTCGACCACAAGTCTAACATATACTTCTCTACAATTAACTACAAAGTCTTTACGACATTTGGTCTGACCGTCTACTTTTATTCCTTCTCTTCTCTTTCACATTTTACTTCATTTCTCTTTATTTTGCACATTTCTCACTTTCTTTCTCCTTGTCTTTCTTTCGCCCTTTATTTCTTTCTTTTTCCTTTGTTTTCACTATAGTACAGCATCACAAGCTACGAGAGGTCGCTGCAACGAAGCCATCGACGTCCAACTCTAGGTGCTGCCTCATTTGCTGATCATCATCATCATTACCTGCACAAAGGTTATCATCACCACCTTAATCATCATCTGTACATGCATATAGGTCGACATTACCATGATAATCATAATCATCATTACCTGCACAAAGGTCATCATCACCACCGTAATCATCATCATCATCATCATAATCATCATGATCATCATCATCATCATCATCATCATGATCATCATCATCATTACATGTACAAAACTCATCACCACCATAATCATCATCATCATCATTATATGCATAAATGTCATCACCATGATAATCATCATCAGCAGCAGCATTACCTGCACAAAGGTCATCATCACCACCGTAATCATCATCATCATCCTTTCCCCCCTACTATATAAGCGATGGGCACTGTGTTGGATCCAGAACTTAAAAGGAAGAGGGAAAACCAGGAGATTATTATACTCTTATAAAAGCTGTTCAGTAACACACACACACACACACACACACACACACACACACACACACACACACACACACTGATACCTGTTATTCAGTAAAGCCCCTTCACAAACCATACCAACACTCACACAACTGTTATTCAGTGACTCATTCACTAAGTACTGTTAACACACACACAATTTTTAATTGTTGATTTACAATATTCACCAACACCCACACAATTACTATTAAGTGATTCACATATATTGACCAAACATCAACACCCACACAATTACTACTCACTGATTCACATATATTAACCAAACACCAACACCCACACAATTACTACTCACTGATTCACATATATTCACCAAACACCAACACCCACACAATTACTATTCACTGATTCACATATATTCACCAAACACCAACACCCACACAATTACTATTCACTGATTCACATATATTCACCAAACACCAACACCCACACAATTACTATTCACTGATTCACATATATTCACCAAACCCCAACACCCACACAATTACTATTCACTGATTCACATATATTCACCAAACACCAACACCCACACAATTACTATTCACTGATTCACATATATTCACCAAACACCAACACCCACACAATTACTATTCACTGATTCACATATATTCACCAAACACCAACACCCACACAATTACTATTCACTGATTCACATATATTCACCAAACACCAACACCCACACAATTACTATTCACTGATTCACATATATTCACCAAACACCAACACCCACACAATTACTATTCACTGATTCACATATATTCACCAAACACCAACACCCACACAATTACTATTCACTGATTCACATATATTCACCAAACATCAACACCCACACAATTACTATTCACTGATTCACATATATTCACCAAACACCAACACCCACACAATTACTATTAAGTGATTCACATATATTGACCAAACATCAACACCCACACAATTACTATTCACTGATTCACATATATTCACCAAACATCAACACCCACACAATTACTATTCACTGATTCACATATATTCACCAAACCCCAACACCCACACAATTACTATTCACTGATTCACATATATTCACCAAACACCAACACCCACACAATTACTATTCACTGATTCACATATATTCACCAAACACCAACACCCACACAATTACTATTCACTGATTCACATATATTCACCAAACACCAACACCCACACAATTACTATTAAGTGATTCACATATATTCACCAAACACCAACACCCACACAATTACTATTCACTGATTCACATATATTCACCAAACACCAACACCCACACAATTACTATTCACTGATTCACATATATTCACCAAACCCCAACACCCACACAATTACTATTCACTGATTCACATATATTCACCAAACACCAACACCCACACAATTACTATTCACTGATTCACATATATTCACCAAACACCAACACCCACACAATTACTATTCACTGATTCACATATATTCACCAAACACCAACACCCACAAAATTACTATTCACTGATTCACATATATTCACCAAACACCAACACCCACACAATTACTATTCAATGATTCACATATATTCACCAAACACCAACACCCACACAATTACTATTCACTGATTCACATATATTCACCAAACACCAACACCCACACAATTACTATTCACTGATTCACATATATTCACCAAACACCAACACCCACACAATTACTATTCACTGATTCACATATATTCACCAAACACCAACACCCACACAATTACTATTCACTGATTCACATATATTCACCAAACACCAACACCCACATAATTACTATTCACTGATTCACATATATTCACCAAACACCAACACCCACACCAGCTCACGTCTGTTCTGCCTCCCAACACTTGCATAAACCATTGAGTTTTTTTCGCCTCATTTGTTAGGAATCTGTTATGGTCTGTGTACAGTTGCGGACAAAAATATTGATCCACCTGCTTTATATTTATCTGAAACCCGGTGATTTGATCTTTCAAGTCTAACTAGCTTTTCAGAATATTTACGGTATACACGTTTAATAATTGTTCAACTGAAAATTTGAGAGATATTATAGGCTACAAATGTACGGTTGATTAACAAAAAATCGAGTAGGATGGGTGCGATGATATCCAAACTGTTCGATATAGCTTGTGAATTCTGTTTGTCTGTCTATCTATCTATAGCCAGACGCCTTAATCCCTCAAGGGATGGCCACAAACAAATCGCCTCCCTGGCCCCCCTGTCCCCTGCCATTTCGCTGCCCTGTCCCCAACTTACACCCCCCTTTCTCTACCGGACAATCCCTCTCCATTCCATCCCTTCACTTCATCCTCGGTCTCCCCCTCCCTCTCCCCCCTCCACCTTACTCACATACACTCTCAAGAAGATTAATTATCATCTGAGTATGTATGATAATAACTGGAAATTTGTCCCAGGCAGGTTATGTATGTGGTCTTTGTGAAAAAAAAAAAAAAGAAAAAAAAAAGAAAGAAAGTTTGCCAGCGTTGTGAATAAGCATTAGGTATTTTCCAGTCTCCGTCGTCCATGGTGTCAAATTACTTCGTGCTGAGTGTGCACCCATACTTTTGTGATCGACTGTACCTGGTATTTGTTTTTCCAATAGGATTATCATTAGTAAAATATCAGTACTGAATACTATACCCTGTTTACTTTAACTTGGCCTAAATTTACCATCCATCCATCATGAATGCTGAGCTATAGCAAGAGACTAACACTTGGATATGATGCTAGTCACGAGAAAGTGCTGTGGAAGGAATGTAGAGCCGTAGTATTGTCTTATCCTGCCAGTGAGCTACGGGAAACATGCTTCATAAGGACGAACCTCTGGGCCAAGTTGAGGTGAATGAGCTATAGGGACGATGGCATCCAGGTGATTGATGCTGCTGTACTTACTCGCTTAAAGGCAGCCTTCGGCGGCCTCTGCTTGATGTTAACTCGGGAATCGTTTCCCGACTGGACTGGTGTTTTATTCTCCAAGTTAGGGCATTTTAACGGTACCTTGCTCTAACACAACATGCGCTACGTTGCGCCGTTTTTGCTGTGTTACGGTAACAAACAAACCAACAAACATACATAAATCGGATCATAATATAGTTTGGTAAGCGGGTGCGTGTTAATCGCTTACACCCGAGGACACAAGATTTATTTTATCCTTGATGCAAGCAGACGATTTCAGGCAACTAAGGAGATGCTGTAAGTGGTGAAGGAGATAATGAAGCTTATATCTAACCCCTCCATTGGAAAAGGTCGCTACTGTGCTGAGTAAACTTGTCTAGAGAGAGGGAACAGGAAATGAGCCAGGGCGTTGGTTGATCTGGTGACCTGCGTCGCCTCATGAAACCATCAAAGAGCGGGCAGAGTCCTGGCCTTGGTGAGCCAGTGGGTGGGACGGACTGGAATGTTGGTGGGCGGTGGGGCTGGGGCAGGAGAGTGTACCCTGTGGAAATGGCTGTGGCAGGATTACTGGTTGCAGTGCAGCCAAGATTAATGCCAAAGATTCCTCCAAAAATGAAAGACGAGGGGGGGGGGATAAAGAAATGGGCGTGGGAGATGAAGTGGGTGGGATGAGGTAGAACTGTGGGGGTGGGGGGTGGGGGTGGGGGTGGGGGTGGGGAGAGGCCAAGACAGTATACACAATGAATATCGACGTTATGGCATTAATGTTTTGACAGCAGTAAAGGATTATTTCAATATTTTCTTCATGAACGTGATGTAAAAAAAAAAAAAAATAGTAATTGCTGTAATTTCTGTAGCGTGTTGAGAAGCAGGTAAGAACCCGTGCTGGGCTGCCAGGTGTACAAATGCTGGTATAGTTTGTTTGCCTTGTGTCCGTGTGGCGCATTTCACTGGCTACTTTGATGGCAGTTTATCCTGCTGCTGTGTATTACTGGCCCGGGTTCTGCAGCCTGTCTGGTCTGTTTGTCATGGCCAGAAGGACGGCAGTATCATGACGAGGATGATATTTGGCTGAAGTTGATGATGATGATTATTATGATTGAGACCATTCATCATCATCATTTTCTTCTTCTTCTTTCTTTCTTTGTTTCTTTCTTTCTTTTTCCTTCTGCTTCTTCATTATTTCGTTCTTTCTCATTTTTTTTCTTTCCCTCTTCTTGGCTGATACAAATAGCTGCTGAGCCTGTGTACGGAATACTTTGAGGCGCAGCATCTTTGTATGGGACACTTCGTAACACTTCTTAATTCCTGAGTGATTTAGGTCGCAAATTACACCCCAGTATCCTTTTGTATGCTATTTATCTTTGTAATTCGACAGTGTTTGCATCAATATATACAAGACAATATAAGTACGAAATGGGCAAAATAAATTGCTTATGAATAGGTGATGGGAAAGTTGCTAAGAGAAGGGGAATACGACCCATTGCGTTTGTAGACTGTACTGTAGGTGAGAGGCGGGGCACAGATAACGATAACAGCCAGTGGCATATCACCCCCGTAGTGGTGTTGGCACCCAAGGCGAGGCACAGATAACGATAACAGCCAGTGGCATATCACCCCCGTAGTGGTGTTGGCACCCAAGGCGGGGCACAGATAACGATAACAGCCAGTGGCATATCACCCCCGTAGTGGTGTTGGCACCCGAGGCGGGGCTGGCATAATACAGTACATTAAAGGCCTGAGTGTTGGACGTGTATGACAAAGATCCTTGCAATTATTCACATTCATCCATCCATCCAACATCCAATCCTACGTTGCCCCATGAGGGCAACATTGCATGCAGTAATAAGCAGTATGCTAATACGCTGTCACATTGTTGATAAAGCAACATTGCATGCAGTAATAAGCAGTATGCTAATACGCTGTCACATTGTTGATAAAGCAACATTGCATGCAGTAATAAGCAGTATGCTAATACGCTGTCACACTGTTGATAAAGCAACATTGCATACAGTAATAAGCAGTATGCTAATACGCTGTCACATTGTTGATAAGCAACATTGCAAACAGTAATAAGCAGTATGCTAATACGCTGTCACATTGTTGATAAAGCAACATTGCATGCAGTAATAAGCAGTATGCTAATACGCTGTCACACTGTTGATAAAGCAACACTGCATGCAGTAATAAGCAGTATGCTAATTCGCTGTCACACTGTTGATAAAGCAACACTGCATGCAGTAATAAGCAGTATGCTAATTCGCTGTCGTGAATACAACTCCAGTGACACCCATTTGCCAGATGTAATTTTTAAAACTAAACTGTCACGTCACTACTTCGTCATTGACATGTTTTCATCCATGTATTATGCACAGTATATGTGTTGTGAACTAACTTTATATTTCAACACTAAGAAATGCCTTAGATATAAATGTCCCATCCTGTATTTCATGTAGCGCCTTTCAGGACTAAGAAATGCTTTAGATATAAATGTCCCATCCTGTATTTCATGTAGCTCCTTCCATCACCACAACTTTATATTTCAACACTAAGAAATGCTTTAGATATAAATGTCCCATCCTGTATTTCATGTAGCGCCTTCCATCACGACATCCAACAGGAAGTGTGTGTAAGGTTTTGACGAGACCTTTTGCAATTAGAATATTCGTTCAACTTCAGCCCAACCTCATCTATAGCCACACAGTCAGGAATCTAACCATGCAACCTTCCATCCAACCACACATCTAACCACAATACTGATCATTAACAACACAAGCACGCATCTGACCACATAACTACTTACCTGCTCACAACACTACACATCAAACCACGGAAACAAACATCTAACCACATAACTACTTACCTGCTGACAACATAACACGTCAAACCCCAAAACAAGCATGTGACCACACAGCAACTTACCTGCTCACAACACCACGCATCAACCACACCAACAAGAATCTAACCACACACACACACACACACACACACACACACACACACACACATATCTAACCACAACTATTTTTGTTGAGCCGGAGTGTGAACACTCGCTGTTACATAGTATAAATATCACTCGATCAAGTAATATTGTTTCAGCCAGGTGATCGCTGGTTGTACAATGAGCGTTGATGCTGCTCGCAGGTTTTCCAAAGGTAAATAGTTGTGGAGAGTATTTTATGTCGTATTGAATTCCTTCTTGTGCTGTATAAAACAAATAATAATAATGATAATAAGGCAAGGACATACGTGAAAAGTTGCCGGATATTATTTTCAAAAGCATCGTCCTTTGAAAATGTGAAGACGGAAGTGTCATATATTTCCTTAATAGACAGGAAATATCGTATTATTTTTCTTTATTTCTTTAACTGACTTGGAGTTATAACAATTTACAAAATATGTAAAATATATACACAACTAACCCGTGATGCATGTTTAAATAGACCCGCGGTGGCAATATGAGTCGCTGCGCCGCGCATGTCCAACAGATCAAGAGTACCAATATTTGGGATGGTTTAATAAATCAGGGATGATTATTGCTTCCACTGTACTCCAGCAGATTAGTCGCTTAGGCATGAAGAAATTATATAACACTGTTAGTAAACCCAATGTGTAGTAATTAAGTAGTACTAGGCGTGACTGATTTATAGACGCTTAGAAAGTTTACGCTGTGGTTTTTGACGGCCTGGCACGGGATGGTTGTCACCCCTGCTTTTCCCATCATCGGCAGGATCTCACACTGCCGTCATGCCACGCTGCGGCTGCCAGTCTTCAGTTCAGTGCCGGGGGTATTGGGTGGGTGTAGTGGTGTGATTTTTTTTTTTTTTTTTTTTTTCTGCGTTCGTGTGATCTTCGAAACTACGAGTGACTGGATGTTTGTGGCCTGGTGGTGGTGTCCGTCTCGAGGTGTACAGGAGGCTGGGTCAAACGAAGGGCCAGGTGGTGGACTGATCGGCTTCCCCCTACGCCATCTGCAAGGAAGGTCAGCCATTTTTATCATTCGTCCATGTTCTGGGTGGCATTGGAGGCGTTACAGCTCTTGTTTATTGATGATTCATTTTGCGTATTTCACGTAAGCGTCCTGTTTTATGCCAGTTATGTTGTTTGAATATGGATATACTTTACATCGATAATATACAGGAGGATATTGATATGTAATGTGCAGAATAAATAATAAAGGAAGTTAGGAAATATGCGGTCACGTGGGCGACCGATTATCCAGATACTGAGAGCGTCTGTTATGATGATGGTAAATGTAGTTTAATCAACAGAAACCTGAACAGTTCACTTATTGTTGGTTTGCTCAGTATTTTTTTTTCTTTATGGTGGTGAATTTGTTTCCCGCTTGTTTTTATTATCCATAATTTGCTTCCCCGACGCGTGATGTTTCCTGGGCGTAATGGCGGACACACTAAACGCTACGCAGTTTTATCGAAATAAATTTGGTGTTCCCTTTCGGTGCGTATGGTTATTACCGTTGGATAGTTAGCTAGGTTGAGTTAGGTAAGGTTAGGATGTTTTGCTGGGTTAGATTTAAGAGTAGATTAAGGATAAGCTGTGAATATATAAGGTCAAGCTGCAACAGCTGTAAAATAAATTTCAGTCGATAAGAGTACGTTTTAGAAAGACTGCCAGTACGCCTGAGAAACCAACACGAGTGAATGGGAATGAGCATTGACAAAAACAACAGGGAAACAAAATCAACAGTAAATCATTTACTATCATAAAAGTCACCAGAAAAATACAGAAAATAACCTGGGAGAGGAGTAAGGTAATTAGTAAGGTATTTCTGCTGCCTAAACTAAACCGTATGTTTACCGTGATGATAAACACTTTCTTTACTGTGTCAAGCATTATTTTGTAGCTAATCCTTAAGGAGACAGAAAACCT